>NC_034601.1:73451942-73453029 GCF_900095145.1 Mus pahari
TGGTCATTTTGGGCTTCTGATTAAAGACAATGGGAAACTACAACAGCCTAATCCAAGCAGGATGACAAAGGACACAGAACCATCAGGAATGAAGGTATGGGTCAATCCTCCAGGAAAAGAGCCAAGACCTGCTGAGGTANTTGCNGAAGGTGAAGGAAATACAGAATGGGTAGTAGAGGAAGGTAGTTATAAATACCACTTAAGGCTGAAAGGATTTGAATTCAAGAAAAGCAAAGAACTTATAGTCAAAAGTATAGCATGAGACAAATAGGGCAATATTAGGAACTTAAAGGCCTGAGGCAAGTCCTGCTTGTCCTGACAGGCCCTGAAGGCCTAGCTGAAGATCTTACAATAACAAGTCCAGGCATGTCCAGGACAGTCCCTTGTTTGGACATTCCTGAGGATGGGTGGCCCCAAGGATAGACATAAACACAGGAACTGTTTTGGGTTATTTTTTGATTGACTCAGTGGCCATCTGGNAGCCTGGGTCATGCTGACCCAGCCAAATGTATGTCCCTTGCCCCTACTTGAAAATGCTGATGTTATAACCTGCATGTATTATTCTACTGACTTGTAATCAAGCCAATTGTGTGAAACTGCGCTAAGTTCCCCCAAAATTCCCCCAACCCCCTACCCTTTCCCTATAAAAACACCTAGCTTTTGAGCCTTCGGGTTGATGCCTCTGCCTCCTGTGTGAGGTAAGCAATGGCCTGGAGCTCTGTCATTAAACTGCCTCATGCTTTTACAAGAAGAAGGCCTCTCTTGTTTCTCTGGGACACCCTGACTCCCCTGGCATGGGTCCAACAAGGCCACGTAATCAGTTGCAGAAACGAGGATTATAAAGTAATATGAATGTTCCTGTCTTATTTTGCTAACAAATACATTTGTATTTTTTCTAACATCAATTTGTATTTAAGTTGAGACACTAAAAGGATGTTCCCAAGGGACATTGCCCCATTGTAAATTTGCAAAATGCATTTGTGGTTGTACGAGGGATAGTTATATCATATTAGGTGTATTTACAAACTTGTTATTGTTTCACAAATGCGTTTGTGATTGTATGATGGATAGTTATATCCTGTTAGGC
>NC_034601.1:73453480-73485070 GCF_900095145.1 Mus pahari
TATAGAGACTATCCATAAGTTCTGTGATTCTAGAGAACCCTGACTAATACACCAGGGGAATCAAGCCAGTAAGCAGCACCCTCCATGGCCTCTGCATCAGCTCCTGCTTCCTGACCTGCTCAAGTTCCAGTCCTGACTTCCTTTGGTGATGAACAGCAATGTGGAAGTGTAAGCTGAATAAACACTTTCCTCCCCAACTTGTATCTTTGTCATGATGTTTTATGCAGGAATACAAGCCCTAACTGAGACAATCAGAATATATTGTCTGAAAAATATATTTTTCAATTAAAAAAGCCAAAAAAAACCCCTATTTGGTAGCACTTGTTAGTAATAAAATCCATATATCTGGACCATGGTTTTGGCATATTAAACTTAATTTATAGTTAGGAAAATTTATGTTTCTTTTAAGGGGTATTTTTCAAGGGAGGCTATTTCTATCAAATGCTGGCTTTAATGGAGTTCAAATATTTAGTGGAAATTTAAATGAGTCTTAACTTTCTGGTCTTAAATGCTTCTAGAACTTGAGACCAGTATTAAGGATTTGTTGAAATTTGTTGTTGACATATTTGTTTCTGTGAGAACATGTCAGGAGATGCAAAAATGAAAATTGTGGTAAAACTAAAATATCATGTGACAAACTTGTCAAGGAGTCGCTACAAAATTTCAACAGGAAGAATGTGCAAGGTTTTCTTCTCTGAAAAGAATGTTACTCATTCAGAAGTGCATTTGAAAAATAGTAAACAAGATAAAATGAAACAGAATACACAACTCTCCTGGGTTTCTTTAAACTTGTGGGTACTATTCTAATGTGCCCACCATAAATTGTGGAGGAATAGTATATCGTAGATCTAACAATAAACTGTTTTTACTTGTGGTAAATATTTGAAACTTAAATTTATTCTCCTATCTTAACTGACTACCTACCATGTGCAGAATACCATAGGAATGTGGATAAGCCAAGCACAAGTTATTTTCTGTGGTCTAGAGCTGTTCAATTTAATTAGTAAGAATTTTATCACTCATTACATATTGTAGCACTGTATATAAACTGGAATAAGAGAATGGTTAGAACTAAACTATTTATTTCCCCTTTCTTTCTTGCAAATGTAACTATTATATTGAAATTAAATGTCTTTCACAATGTTTTTTACTGAACTTTTGAAGAACCCAAGCACTTGGACCAAAGGGTAGTAATTAATATTAAGTCAGAACTTAATTTAGTTTATGAAGCAATTAGCTGTTTTTAAATCCTGATTTTTTTTCTTGCTAGAGACTGAACAAAAAGATTATATAGAAAATATTTTAAGTCAATTGCCATTATATAGTTATTTCAAATACTTTAATAAATTACCAGTAGAAAAAGAGCGTAAGATGCCTCATTCCATTTGGTATCATTTTCAATTAGTTCTTCTTTGTCTTAATGTTTTCATTGTGTAAGTCTTCCTTAGTGTGACAGCAAACTTTAGTTATCAACTTGACTGTATATGGTATCAACTAATATCAAGGAGCTGGATATACCTGTAAAAGAGTTTCTTGATTGGGTTATTTGAAGTGAGAAGATCCATATAGAGTATGGGCCAGACCTTCTGTTGGTAGAGCACATAAAAGGTTACAGAAAGAGAAGACATTTGCTTCTTATCTTGTTGCCTTTACTCTCACAGCAGTGATGATTTAGTCTGTACTGGAGGCGTCACATCAATGCTGTCAGAATTTGCAGGATTCCAAAGTACACTGAAGTTCTACAACTATCTAGGACTTCTCTGGGACTTCCGCACCATACAGGACTGTTGAGATATTCAGTTTTGTAACTGAAAAACTACTGAGCCCTGGTCTTTGCCTCAGGAGTCCATTGTTCACACACACACATACACACACACACACACACACACACACACACACACACACACATCCATTCCTTTGTTGAGGAAATCTGGGTTCTTTCCAGCTTCTGGCTATTACAAATAAGGCTGCTATGAACATAGTGGAGTATGTGTCCTTATTACATGTTGGAGCATCTTCAGAGTATATGCCCAGGAGGGGCATTGCTAGATCTTCCAGTATTATTATGTTCAATGTTCTGAACTGATTTCCAGTGTGGTTGTACCAGCTTGCAAACTCACCAACAATGGAAAAAATGTTCCTCTTTCTTGACGTCTTCGCCAGCATCTATTGAGTCCTGAGTTTTTAATCTTAGCCATTTTGACTGGTGTGAGGTAGAATCTCAATGTTGTTTTGATTTGCATTTCCCTGATGACTAAGGATGTTGAACACTTTTTTAAAGGTGTTATTCAGCCATTAGATATTCTTCAGTTGAGAATTCTTTGTTTAGCACTGTACCCCATTTTTTAATAGGGTTATGTAGTTCTCTGGAGTCTAACTTCTTGAGTTCTTTATATATATTGGATATTAGCCCTCAATTGGATTTCAGATTGGTAAAGATCTTTTCCCAATTTGTTGGTTGCCTTTTTGTCTTATTGACAGTGTCCTTTGCCTTACAGAAGCTTTGCAATTTTATGAGGTGCCATTTGTCAATCTTGATCTATCCGCACAAGCCAACTACCAAACCCAGACACTATTGTGGAGGCCAACAAGAGCATGATATAGCTGTCTCCTGAGAGGCTCTGCCAGTGCCTGATACAGAAGTGGATGCTCACAGTCATCCATTGGATGGAGCACGGGGTCCTTGATGAAGGAGCTAAAGAAAGCACCCAAGGAGCTGAGGGGTTTTCAGCCCCATAGGAGGAACAACAATATGAACTAATCAGTACCCCCCAGAGCTTCCTGGGACTAAACTACCAACCAATGAAAACACATGGCATGACTCATGGCTCTAGCTGCATATGTAGCAGAGAATGGCCTCGTTGGTCATCAATGGGAGGAGATACACTTGGTCCTGTGAAGGTTCTATACCTCAGTATAGGGGAATGCTAGGACGAGGAAGCAGGAGTGTGTGGGTTAGTTAGCAGGGGGGAGGAGGGCAGGGATAGGGGGTTTTCAGATGGGAAACCAAGAAAGGGGATAACATTTGAAACGTAAATAAAGAAAATATATTATTAAAATTTAAAAAAAAAAGTGTAGGGAGACAGAGCCAGTTCAGTTGCATTGCATTCATTTCAGCTCTATGCAGTCAGTGTAGTTCACAGTTAACAGAATTCATAGGCAGTTTTTGTGAAGCAGAGCAATCACTCAGAACCCAAGAGAAGCCTGTTTGAATCAGTCAACCAGAATTCAGAGGATTCAAGCCAGACCAGCTGAGATGAACCTGTCATCCAGAGTTCAGAAAGTGCTAGTAAGGGTGAGCATATTCAGGAGAAAGCCTCAAAGAAAACAGTTACATCTGGCGAATAAAAGTTACTTTTACAAGACAAAATTTACAATATTTAGTAGGGCTCTTTTTACACTATGTAGCAATACTTCTTTTTCTTTGGTGAGTTATTGACATAGCCTTTTAGACATTTAGCTAACTGGAATGATGTGTTGACATTATGGAGGAAAACCAACCTCTAGGTCGACCTCACACCATAAATATCAACTTATCTATAAATAGTTTTTGTTTTTATTTAGTTCTAGAAATGTCTTCAAGATTAGCTATAAAAGGTATTCCCTACCTTGTGATATTATTGACAGTTTTTTTAAAAAAAACAATAGGAGGTAAGAATTACTTGAAGAAAGTTCAGTCTCTAGGGGCTCATCCATGAGAGAGATGACCATGCCTTGACACCTTCCTATTGCTTGCTTTGATTCTTGGTTTCTATGAGCTGAAAGCCACTTCTATCATTATTCTGTTCATAACACAATGTACAACAACAAGAAACACTTCCTGACTCAAAATAGAATGCAACTTCAGATCACTGTGATATGAACATTTCTGTCCTTATGTTGCTTGTCTCAGACTTGGCAACAGTAAAAAGTGATTAATTCCTTTTCACAGCAATAGCTACAGCAATATATGACATTAGGACATGTCATGAGAGATAAGATAATTAATATGGTTAATTCCACATTGATGGAAATTATTCTCTAATCCAGAACAGGCCAATGTGTAACAAATATAAGTTTATATGGACTGTTCAGTATGAAATGAGACATCTATATGACACCAAAACTTCCAAGGCTCAGGGATAATCACAGATTAAGATGCTATTCTTGACAGCTATATTCAAACAGAACATCAAAAACTATGAGCTAAAAAACTCCCTACTTTAAGATGTTTATTGACATAGAAAAATTAAATATTGACATATTATACAACAGAAAGAATTGAATTATATTGTCTATCTAAGTATCTTAGCACTGTAGTACTTCTTGAATGCTATATAGGATGAGAACTATAGCACTATAGCAGTGTAGATTAAAGGATAATTTAAATCATGCTAGATAGGAGGGGGAAAATTTTGAATTGGGGGGGCAATAAAATAATGTCTTCTATTGAAAAAAGATCCAAGTTTGCTTTTGATGTTCTTCGAAACTGCTTCTATTCAAAAGCAGACATTTAGTCTCTACTTGTTTCTTTCTTGTCATATCCCAGCTTTGTTTGCATTGTAAAAGGCACTAGGTCAGGGATCACATAAATAAGAAAAACATTTTTTAGGTGCTTTGTAGCCATTAGGGATTCCTCAGTTGATAATTCTGTCTTTATTTCTGTACCCTATTTTTAATTGGTTTATTTAGTTTTCTGGACTTTAACTTCTTGATTTCTTGGTATACATTGGATATTAGCCATCTATCAGATGTAGGGTTAGAAAAGATATTTTCCCAATCTGTAGGTTGCTGTTTTGTCTTATGGACAGTGTCCTTTGCCTTTCAGAATCTTTTCAGCTTCATGAGGTTCCATTTGTCAACTGTTGATCTTAGAACCTGAGCCATTGGTGTTGTGTTCAGGAAATTTTCCCCTTGTGCCAATGTGTTCAAGACTATGTCCCACTTTCTCATCTATTGGATTTAATACATCTGGTTTTATGTGGAAGTCCTTGAGCCGTTTAGACTTGAGCTTTGTACAAGGAGATAAATATGGGGCAATTTGCTTTCCACCAGTTAGATTAACACCATTTGTTGAAGATGCTTTCTTTCTCCCTCTGTATGGGTTTGGCTTCTTTGTCAAAGATCAAGTCTCCTTAGGTGTGTGGGATTATTTTGGGACTTAAATTCTACTCCACTGATCAACATGTCTGTCTCTGTACCAATACCATGCAGGGTTTTTTTTTTTTTTCACATTCTTAGTCATTAGGGAAATGGAAATCTAAATGACCCTGAGATTCCACATTATATCAATCAGAATGGCTAAGATCAAAATCTCAGGTGAGAGCATACACTGGCACAGATGTGAAGAAAGAGGACTGCTCCTCCATTGTTGGTGGGATTACAAGCTGGTACAACTACTCTGGAAGTCAGTCTGGTGGTTCCTCTGAAAGTTGGACATGGTAGTACCTGGGGACCCAGCTATACCACTCCCAGGCATATACACAGAAGATAATCCACCATATCACAAGGACTAGTGCTCCTCTAGGTTCATAGGCGCTTTCTTTTTATAACAGCCAGAAGCTGGATGTCCCTCAGAGGAAGAATGGATACAGGACATGTGGTACATTTACATGAGACCATCACAAATTTTGCAGGCAAATGGATGAAACCAGAAAATATCACCCTGAGTGATTTATTACAGACCAAAAGGACATATATTATATGTACTCTCTTATAAGTAGATATTAGTCAAAAAGCTCAGAATACCCATGATACAACTCACAGATTGTATGAAGTTTAACAAGAAGGAAGGCCAAAGTGTCAATGCTTCAATCCCACTTGGAAAGGGTAACAAAATAACCATGTGAGGCAGAGGAGGAAGGGACCTGAGTAGAAGGGGGAAGGAAAAGAGGGGGGCAGGATCAAGTATGAGGGAAGTCAGGAGAGAAGCCCAGAGGGCCAGGAAAATGAATAGAAATGTGCAGCAGTATGTGGTGGGGAATGAAGGGGAAACTACTAGAAAGTTTCAGACACCAGGGATATGAGAGGCTCCCAGGACCCGATGGAGATATTAGCCTGGATACCTGAAGAGACCACCTCCAGTAAGTAGACATGGCACCCAGTTGACTAATGGGGCCACCCACCTATCTTAAAATTTTTAACCCAGAATTTTTCCTGTCTAAGAGAAACACTGGAACATAAATTAGAGCAGAGACTGAAGGAAAAGCCATCTAGAGACTGCTATTGTTAATGCCAAGATGTGCTTGCAGACAGGAGCCTGGCATGGCTATCCTCTAAGAGGCTCTGCCAGACTAAGAGAGATGCAGAGACTTACAGTCAACTACTGAACTGAGCCTTTGGACCCCAATGGAAGAGTTAGGGGAAAGACTGAAGAATCTGGAAGGGTATTGGAACCCCATACGAAGAAAAGCAATATCAACTAAACAGACCCCTCAGAGCTCCTAGGGACTAAGCCACCAAACAAAGATCATACATGGGCCAATCTGTGGCTCCTGCTACATATGTAGCAGAGGACTACCTTGTCTGGCCTCAGTGGGAGCATAAGCTCTTGGTCCTATGGAGGCTTGATGCCCACGGAAGGGGAGTGCTAGAAGGGTGAGGTGGGAGTGGGAGGCTGGGCATCATCTTAGAAGCAAAGGGGAGGGAGGATAGGGTAGGGCTTCTTGGAGGGGGTACTGGGAAGGAGGACAACATGACACTATTACTGAGGCAATGGTGTGCTCATAAACAGGGCCGATTATGACAGTCCTCTGAAAGACACAACAAGCAGTCAAAAGAGTCAGATGCAGATATTTACACCTAAGCAGTGGACAGAAGCTGCTGACCTCTAGGGTTGAAGTAGGGAAAAGCTGGAAGGAGGGTGACCCTGTGGGAGAGCCAGCAGTCTCAATTGACCTGGACCCTGGAGATCTCTTAGATACTGGATCACCAACCAGGCAGCATATACTAGCTGATATGAGGCCCCCAACAAATATACAGCAGAGAACTACAGGTTCTGGATTCAGTAAGAGAAGATGCACCTAACCTTCAAGAGACTGGAGGCCCCAGGAAATGGGTAGGTTTGGTGGGGTGGGAGTGGGGATGGGGGAACATTTTTGTGAAGATAGGGAGTGAAGGTATGGGATGTGGAATAGTCGGAGGGTGGACCAGGAGGGGGAAAAATCTGGACTGTAAGAAAAGATGAAGTAAAAAAAAAAAACATTTCAAATGTAAATAAATACAATAATTAAGAAAAAGTAAATAAGAAAAATCATTTCTCAAGGTTCCAAGGAATGAGTCTTAGGGTAAGATTAAATTATCAGCATGGGAGTGTGTTGTTCTTTGGATCTGAGAAAGAAACATGGCTGTGAGAAAGTCTGGCTGCCAAAGAGAGGAGAATTTTGTCATCACAGAGATCAAGAAAAAACACAACCAAAGGGAAGTTACAACAGATATTATGGGGCTAATGAAGATAACTTAATAGCTTCAATTTTACTCAAGCATCTGCACCCATATCTGAATCACTTCCATGAGGTACACTTATTTACAACAATGAAAATATTAGACATGAATCTGCAGCATATATTCAAATAATAAATCTTCCCATATTATTTAAATATAGGTACTACACAGATTAGACATTACAATGTTCGAATACTAACTTCATAGGAGAAAATTGTACATATAATCATAAAATTTCATCAATATTCATAGACAGTTATTTGTAAGAGTTAGAATCTCTTCATTGCCCTTTCTTTGTTTTGTCTAATGATCATTTTAATGGATCCATGGCAGAAAAGTATTGAAATCAAGTAATTTCCCCATTAAGCATCTCCCAGCAAAATTCACCTGCTTATTAAAGATGAAAGGTTTCTTCTTTTTATTGTTTAAATAATTTCTACATTTATATGGCTCAGATATAATAGGATTTTTTGCTCTGGCTTCAGGCTTATTAATATATGAATTTATTAATTTCTATGTTGAATAATAAATTACCACAAATATAGTCTCTTAAAGTAATACGTTTGATATCTTAGTTTCTTGAGATCAAAAATATGTCTACAGTTTAATTAGGCTTCTGGCATTAAGATCTCCTCAGGCCACTATTCAGAAGTTATCAAAAGAGATTGGTCTTACCTTCAATTCTATTAAGACAAAAAGATCTCTCAAGATACAGCTTGGCTTGTTTCATGTGTGTGTGTGTGTGTGTGTGTGTGTGTGTGTGTGTGTGTGTATTTATGTATATATGTATACATGTATATATGTTATATGTGTATGTGTATATGTGCATATGGGCACATGTATCAATTCTGTCTCCCTTTGTACCCTACTGAGACCACTCTTCAGTCAGAGAAATCACCTGGGTTTTCTCGCTGCATGACCTTCTTTGTAGGGTTACACAATTGTCTAGTAGCTTATTTTCCGATTCAGCAAGAGAGAATTTTTCTGCTCAATCTACTAAAAATGGAGTCACTTATACAAATCATATGAAAGAGTCGCTATCATCTTTTCCTTTTTCTGCAATTTAGTAACCGCAGGGGTATTCCACTCAAGCCGTACAACACAGCAGAGGTTTACATTCGTCATGGAGAACATGGATAGGTATAGAGCTATGAAATTAAATCAGTATAGGACTACAGATGATGCTAATTCCTGGAATGTGGTGCATCTGAGAGAGTCTGGCTTGGATAAAGTCCAAATGTGGGACACGTATTAGGGCTGTATACCCAAAGCTTTTAATACCACTTGCTGAATGCAGCTAGGTACTGAACATAGTGAAGAGACTGTTCTCCGTGTTGGGTTCTCACCTTGCTTTTCTCCAGTTTTTTCCTTGCTACACTCTTCCTCCGTTATGATGATAGTTACTTTGAACTGCTGTGTACTCTAAGTTCATGAATTTATGTCTCATTTTGCTGATGTTCACAGCTAAGAGATTGCTTTTTGTCTTAGTAGATTCTCTAGACTTAGAGTTTTGAAGAATTTTAGGACTGTGAGTATTCTTAAAATTAGACTAACTGGTTTTCACTATGAATTTCTTATGCATAGTTGAATACCCCTGACAAATATCCTCATTTTATTCTGGAATTACTCTCTGAGGCTTCTTCTTTTTTTAAAAATGATGGGTTTATAGCTAATGGCATTATTTTGAAAGGTGTGGAACCATTTGAATACAGAGCATAGCTTGAAGACAATAATTGAGGATGGGTCTATGGAGTGTATAGGATCTCTTGATACTTACCATTTAGTCCTCAGTAGCAGGGTCTGGTATGAGTAGCTGTCACCGGAAAAGTTCTTTTTTTCACCATTATTGCCTGCTCAAGCAAATGAGACCAAATTACAGTGGCTCTGAAATCATGATCCAAAATAGAGACACCCTATCTTAAGTAGTTTTTGTCAAATATTTTAGTAGCTATGATAAAAATCTTTCTTTCTTTCTTCCTTCCTTCCTTCCTTCCTTCCTTCCTTCCTTCCTTCCTTCCTTCCTTCCTTCCTTTCTTTCTTTCTTTCTTTTTCTTTTTTATTAATTGGATATTTTCGTTATTTACATTTCAAATGTTATGCCCTTTCCTGGTTTCCCTCCCAGAAACCCCCAATCCCATCCCCCTCCCCCTGCTTCTATGAGGGTGCTCCCCTATCCACCCACCCACTGCCTCCTCACTCTGGCATTCCCCTACACTGGGGCATCCAGCCTTCACAGAGCCAAGGGCCTTTCCTCCCATTGATGGCCTACAAGGCCATCCTTTGCAACGTATGTGGCTGGAGCCATGGGTGCCTCCATGGATACACTCTTTGATTGGTGGTTTAGTCCCTGGGAGCTCTGGGAGGTCTGCTTGATAAAATCTTCTGTGAGTATAGTCATTATAGCCCTAAATATACAGTATGTCAACTGAGAATCAGAAATATTGAATAGAATCTACCTAATCATCTCTCATGATTCAGGAAAGTAGCAGTAATAACTTACAAGACTTTCTTGGTCACAGTGTCTGTTAACATCAGTAAAACCCTAAGACAATTTTATATGCATATACATTTATATATTCACATATGTGTTGTACATGTATATGTAATATGTTATTATTAGTAATTACTACTACTATTACTACTACTTCTACTACTAGTACTACTTCTACTAGTAGTACTATTACTACTACTACTACTGCTGCTGCTGCTACAGTAGAAATCAGAGTCTCTATCATGCCACACAAGTGTACTGTCAGTGACGTATATTACCATCTTTGATACTGTCCTTACTGTTCTAAGGGTATATAATTCAAATCATTCTCACTATGACATTCAAAGTGAACATCAAAATGTAGCAAATTTATTTTTTCTTCATCCAAATTAATGTTCTATCATATCAAGATTTAGAATAGTTAAAAAAAAATTTTAGGAGGTCATTTGATTAACTAAGGCTGGTAAATTATTAAGTGCCATGCTTTTTCTAAATGAAAGGAATATATAATCTTCTGCTAATATGTTAGCTGTATTGTATTCTCTGGGATTCTTAAGGCTTGGAAAAAATAATAAGCAAGTACCTTAGAATGTCTAGTTATTTTTGCTGGTGAGAAATTACACTCTAAATAAAATATGGATTTTCTTTGAAAAGAAGTTGTTTGTGTAAAATATGTCAAGTTAGAACATCATTCGTTTTATGTAATTTGTGCAAAGCACAAAAACAGCTGCTTCCCTCTGCACCTAACCATGTCAGCCATAAACAAAAGCCAAACAATTAATAGACAACACATAATTATATATGTATCCACATGAATCAATTAATAACCAAATCCATTATGTGAGGCAAGTAGTTAATTGTTTTAGAGTTTAAGAGTCACTAATTTCCAGAATGGAGTGATATCCTTTGGAGGGTCTTGTTAATATATACTATTTTAAGATCTATGTTCTTTATTGAAAGTGAGTGACTATCTATGTCTTAATAAATATAGCAATACATAAAGAGAGCACCTCACCCCTACTATACAGACTTTTTAAGGCTTTCATGAAGTTGAGGGCACACAGACCACACAAAATATAGACTACCTAGAGATGTGTCTCCTGTGCTGGGTAGAAGTTAATCAGCACCTATGACGACAGTACACTAACTTATTTTTTTTTATTAGATATTTTCTTCACTTACATTACAAATGCTATCCAGAAAGTCCCCTATAACCTCCCCCACCCTACTCCCCAACCCACCCATTCCTGCTTCCTGGCCCTGGCATTCCCTGGTACTGGGGCCTGTCAGCAAAATCTTGCTGGCATATGCAATAGTGTCTAGGTTTGGTGGTTATATATGGAATGGATCCCCGGGTGGGGCAGTCTCTGGATGGTCCTTTATCTGTCTCAGCTCCGAACTTTGTCTCTGTAACTCCTTCCATGGGTGTTTTGTTCCCTATTCTAAGAAGGAACAAGTATCCACTCGTTGGTCTTCCTTCTTCTTGAGTTTCATGTGTTTTGCAAATTGTATCTTGGGGAGTCTAAGTTTCTGGGCTAATATCTGCTTATCAGTGAGTGCATATCTAGTGACTTCTTTTGCGTATCATGCAACACCCACTCATGATAAAAGTCTTGGAAAGATCAGGAATTCAAGGTCCATACCTAAATATAATAAAAACAATATGCAGCAAACCAGTATCCAACATCAAACTAAATGGAGAGAAACTTGAAGCAATCCCACTAAAATCAGGGACTAGNCAAGGCTGCCCACTTTCTCNCTACCTATTTAATNTAGTACTTGAAGTCCTAGCCAGAGCAATTAGANAACAAAAGGAGATCAAGGGGNTACAAATTGGAAAGGAAGANGTCAAAATATCACTATTTGCAGATGATATGATAGTATATATAAGTGACCCTAAAAATTCCACCAGAGAACTCCTAAACCTGATAAACAGCTTCAGTGCAGTAGCTGGATATAAAATTAACTCAAACAAATCAGTGACCTTTCTCTACACAAAGAATAAGCAGGCTGAGAAGGAAATTAGGAAAACAACACCCTTCACAATAGTCACAATTAATATAAAATACCTTGGTGTGACTCTAACTAAGGAAGTGAAAGATCTGTATGATAAGAACTTCAAGTCACTGAAGAAAGAAATCAAAGAAGAACTCAGAAGATGGAAAGATCTCCCATGCTCATGGATTAGCAGGATTAATATAGTCAAAATGGCTATCTTGCCAAAATCGATCTACAGATTCAATGCAATCCCCATCAAAATTCCAACTCAATTATTAACTGAGTTAGAAATATGGAATAACAAAAAACCTAGGATAGCAAAAACTACTCTCAAAGATAAAAGAATCTCTGGTGGAATCACCATGCCTGACCTCAAGCTGTACTACAGAGCAATTGTGGTTAAAAACTGCATAGTACTGGTACAGTATCAGACAGGTAGACCAATAAAATAGAATTGAAGACCCAGAAATGATCCCACATTTCTATGATATGATGACTTGATCTTTGACAAGGGAGCTAAAACCATTAAGTGGAAAAAAAGACAGCATTTTCAACAAATGGTGCTGGTACAACTGGCGGTTATCATGTAGAAGAATGTGAATTCATCCACTCTTTATTTATTTATTTATTTATTTATTTATTTATTTATTTATTTATTTATTTATTTATTTGAGACAGGGTTTCTCCGTATAGCCCTGGCTGTCCTGGAACTCACACTCAGAAATCTGCCTGCCTCTGCCTTCCAAGTGCGGGATTAAAGGCATGTGCCACCATACCTGGCTGAATTCATCCATTCTTATCTTCTTGTACAAAGCTCAAGTCTAAGTGGATCAAGGAACTCCACATAAAACCAGAGACACTGAAACTTATAAAGGAGAAAGTGGGGAAAAGGCTCAAAGATATGGGCACAGGGGGAAAATTCCTGAACTGAACAGCTTGTGCTGTAAGATCGAGGACTGACAAATGGAACCTCATAAAATTGCAAAGCTTCTGTAAGGCAAAAGACACTCTCAATAAGACAAAAAGGCCTCAAACAGATTGGGAAAGGATCTTTATCAATCCTAAATCAGATAGGGGATTAATATCCTATATATATATATATAGGATATTATATATAAAGAACTCAAGAAGATGGACTCCAGAAAATCAAATAACCCTATTAAAAAGTGGGGTACAGAACTAAACAAAGAATTTTCAACTGAGGAATAGAAAATGGCTGAGAAGCACCTGAAAAAAATGTTCAATATTCTTAATCATCAGGGAAATGCAAATCAAAACAACCCTGAGATTCCACCTCACAAAAGTCCGAAAGATCAAAAAGGCTAAGATAAAAATTTAGGTGACAGCAGATCCTGGTGAGGATGTGGAGAAAGAGGAACATTCCTCCATTGTTGGTGAGATTGCAAGCTGGTACAACCACTCTGGAAATCAGTCTGGCGGTTCCTCAGAAAATTGGACATAGTACTACTGGAAGATCCAGCAATACCTTTCCTTGGCATAGAGCCAGAAGATGCTCCAACTTGTAATTAGGACATGTGCCCACTATTTTCATAGCAACCTTATTTATAACAGCCAGAAGCTGGAAAGAACCGAGATATCCCTCAACAGAAGAATGGATACAGAAAATGTGGTTCATTTACACAATTGAGTACTACTCGGCAATTAAAATCAATGAATTTATGAAATTCTTAGGCAAATGGATGAACCTGGAGTATATCATCCTGAGTGAGGTAACCCACTCACAATAGAGCACTAACTTAAAGATATGTTTCAGCCAGGCAATGGTGGTGCACACCTTTAATTCCAGCACTTGTGAGCCAGAGGCAGGTGGATTTCTGAGTTCAAGGCCTGCCCTGGTCTACAGAGTGAGTTCCAGGGCAGCCAGAGCCACAGGGAGAACCCTTGTGTCAAAAAACAAACAAACAAATAAACAACAAAACAAACACAAAACAAACAACAAACAAACAAAAAGATAGAGGCCTCCCTTTCTTACTCAGAGATAACCTTTGCTACAGCCAAACTTTTTGAAACCTGCTACATGCTCAAAACCCTGCCACAAGATAAAGATGGAGGAAAAAATTACTGACATTTGTTGCAATCAACAAAGCTGAAAAAAGTTGAACAACAGATGCAGAGCAGTTGATCATGGAGATGCAGACTTTGACCTATATTTTGCTTTGCTTTTGTACAATATTTTCTCACTATGATGTTTTAGAATGATAATATATATTCTGTGATACAAGAAGTATGTGATCCCTTTTTATTATTTTGATTTTGTAGGGTATTATAGTTAATAGACTACATGCTTTGCAGAAGAGACTTTGAACTTTGAACGCTGTTGAGACTCCTATAGACTATGTGGACTTTTGAATTTGGACTAAATATTGCATTATGCTACAGCTAGTATGGCCCCCATAGGCTCCTGTTTGAATAAGTCTTTGGGAGCCTAGGAGCAGAATGTGGTGGTTTGAATATGCTGGCTCATGGGAAGGGAGTGGCTCTATTAGGAGTTATGGCCTTGTTGGAATAGATATGACCTTGTTGGAGGAAATGTGTCACTGGATAGGCAGGTTTTTTAGGTCTCCTAGGGCTCAAGCTCCACCAAGGTGGGAAGAGCACCTTCCTGGCTCCCTATGGTAAGTCAGTCTTCTCCTGGCTAGCTACACATCAAAATGGAGACTTTGAGCTCCTTTTCTAGTCCCATATCTACCTGCAAGCTGTTGTCTTCGCAGCATGATGGTAATAGACTAAACTTCTGAACCTTTAAGCTAGCCTCATTGAAATGTTGTCGTTTATCAAAGTTACCTGGGTCCTGGTGTCTCTTCCCAGCAATGAAACACTAAGACACTATTTAATGAATGCAAGAATGTATGTTTTTAGGAGTTAATATATATTTAGGTGATCCTCAGGTCTCAATTTTTTTTTTTCTTAAAATGGAAAAAGAGTGACTTGGTTTCTGAATCTTGAGAACTACCTCATTTTTTTCATACCAGTTCAATATTTACCACACTCATGCATGACACACTATGACAACAATTTCTGGAAAGCAAGTAAAGTTGAAAAAATATTATCATTTAAAGAATGATTTAGAGTGAAGGTGTGAAGGAGCAGTTATATTAGGTTAATACATTGAAATAAGTATTCCCATGTGACTCAGTGATCAATTGTGGAATAAGTTATTTGAGGAAAAATTAATAACCTGGGTAATTGATGGGTAAATTAATAACCTGGGTAAATGGGTAGTACCTTTTTAGAGGTACTACCTGCTTAAAAGAGCTGAAATTGCAAGTCTTTGGAGGGAATGTATTGGTAGGTGGTTGGAAGTAAAAGAAAGATTATGTGGGAGTTTTCTGCATAATCCATTCTTCTATGATTAGTCATATTTTCTCAGGTAATAAAGAACACCAGACTTTAAACAATGTATATGACTTAATTGATATTTTAGAAATAATATTTCAAGAGAGAGTTATAAAAGTCAGAAAGATTGTTTTATTGATCCAGAGAAGCAATGACTGTTGCAAAAATAACCAAAGCATTAAAAGATTATAACAAACTGAAACTGGTTGCTATTTTGGTGGGAGGGACAAAGATAAGTGGGTAAAAAGATATTCAAAATGGATGAACTGCCTGAGGGTCATTAAAACAAGAGTTCTAATTTGCACCAGTGTAGCACAGCTATATTCTGAGAGTGAGGTTGGAAGGATTAGGTAACAAATCAATGTGGCCTAGTTTACATCAGGTGATGTTCCTGTGCTTCTCTAGTTTCTCAGAATCAAAGCCTGTCCTTATTTTTATTTCTCTCTTAAAGCTGTTATGCAGAATATAAAATTCTATTTCAAATCTAGGATTCATTTTTGTCACCCTCACGGATACATCTCAGCTCTCAACTGCAAATGGATAAATTGACGTGTGTTTGAGTGTCCTGCCCTACGCCATCAAGTCAGCATGAATATAATTTAGTATATAAGAAAAGACAGATGGGAGACTCTGTCAGGGACATAACCAGCACTGAGCCCTTTTGGCTTTGCAAAATGTGAGAAATCATTTGTAATTTAGTTAACATTTGTAAAGAAACTACTGGTGTCTGTATACTAGCACAGTAAAGCTATGACAAGGTTTTCAAACAAACACTGTTCTTTAAAAAGCAGAATTGAGTATGGCAGGGATAGAGTGCCTAGGAAACTCTGTTGCAGTGTAACCCAAGGATGGTGAGTTTCTTTTTATTCTTAGGAATAAATTTTCTTCCAGTTTCTGGACATTATTACTGTTGTTTTGCTTTCTGTTTTTGTCATTTTAGTTAGTTTTCCTTCTGTTTCATACAGCTTAACCTTGGTCCTTGGGTCTATTCCCAGCTAAACTGACTTATTGCAACATACTTTCAAACAAGCTTTCCCTCTTGCAATGAACTAATAAATTTGCTTTGGTTGTTGAAAGCCCACATGAAAAGGTTAGTTATATTGTTCATTCATCTGTTTAGATTCTGCACTCTCACTTTAGAGAATATTCTACAAAGACACAAAATTCAGTTTCTCTATTGCTGCACTCCCTGTGATACCTGCAGATACTGATACTGAGATAAGCATTTACCACGTTTGTGGCTAGAGCAACCCATGAAAATAAAATAAGAGGCTCCTTAAAATGTGGACTCCTTTTGACAACTGAGTGATTCTGTTGACGAATAAATGATTTGTTTTACACTTTTTGAATAGATGAAGAAGTTGATATGCATTGACTGTAAAAGAAAGTTATAAGTAGACAGATGTTCTGGAAATTGTAATTAGAATAGAAGTTAGATAAAATACATGTCTTAATTATGAAAAAATCCCATTTGATAAAATACAAATATTCACAATAGAAAAATATCACATGTAAAATACAAAAAATTACTAAATTAAACATTGGCATGTGGTTATATTTTTAGCTTCATAACAAATCCAAAGTTATACATTTGTCAAAAGTATGATTTCTTCAACACATTTGCTACTAAAGTGTGAAGTCATGTTACTGAGTTTTATGTTAGCTTTTTCAAATGAATCTAGACTTGACTAATAGTATTTTTTTTTCAGTTCAGGTGCTCCTGATCCATTCTTCATACTAGATATTCACACATAGGATCACTAGATCATTAATAAACTATCAAACTCTATGTTGCAGCGGCACCTTGTTCCCAGTGTTGTTAACATCTTAATTCTAACTGTGCTGTATCAAAATTTAATTCAGACATTAACTTACCTGACAACTATTCTTAAATTTTAAAGGGTTGTATTCTTTCTCCCCCAAAGCAGTTATGTACATATTTCAGAATAAAAAGCAAACCCGTTTTCACAGCCAAACCAACAAATTCAGATTCATCACAATGCCAGTGAACATATTATAAGTGAAATTCTGAAAATAAACA
Source organism: Mus pahari (assembly GCF_900095145.1). Classification (NCBI taxonomy): domain Eukaryota; kingdom Metazoa; phylum Chordata; class Mammalia; order Rodentia; family Muridae; genus Mus; species Mus pahari. The sequence goes on from NC_034601.1 coordinate 73,470,790, forward strand.
AATAATTCATGGAACAAGCAAAGATCTGTAAGTTAATGGAATTCTGTGAAATGAAGACATGTTATTACAACAAGCCCTGATTAGAGAATGGTTTTTAACCTTTCCTTTTTTCTCCATTTTAATGTCTCCCTTGGTTTTATTTTCCAACTTAAAAAAATGACAATATCTTATCTCACGGAAACAAGCATTTGGCCATATAATTAAGGTAACAGGCAGCAGTGAGAACTCGAAGTTACTTGAGTCAAAGTCATTTGAGGTTGCTAAGACTGAAGATGAACACATCCCACTATCACAGTCCATATGTGTACAAATGTGCTCAATTGACCATGGAGGTGACAAAATAGTAGAGAAAGTGGGTCTGGTCATTGTTAAGTGACTGAGAAAGTAAACACGTTATTCTGTAATTGTATTCTGAAGACCTAATCTGCACATGAACTCTGACTGGTTAAGTGCTGTAAGAAAGTATGTGAATTTAGAGATGAGAATCTATGACAATCTTAATGATTATTAAGAAAAATGAGAACAGGTTTCATTTTTATACACACACACACATACAATGCACACACACACACATGCACACACACAGGTGTATTAGTTATTTGAGAATTACATTCATGTTTACAGAATGTTCACCTTCTCTACCTCAACTTTTGTATGGTCCAAGAGTATACTCTTTGCTTCATGCCAAAATTTGTTTCTTTATTCCTCCATTAAAATAAGTTTGTGATGTCCAAATATTCTGCTTTATGACTGTTTATTCTCTTAGAGAAGCCTACCTTTCCTCTCCCAGAAGCTTAGTTGGCCATAAATACAGATCTATTTTTGTTTTCCTATATCCAGACCACCAGTTATATCAGCACCATTTATGAAAATGCTTTCTTTTATTCCACTGTGTTTTTGGCTTCTTTATCAAAGTTCAAGTGTCCATTGGTCTGTGGGTTTACTTATGGGACTTCAATTCTATTCCACTGACCAACCTACCTGTCTCTGTAAGAAGACTATGTGTTGTTTACCGCTATTGCCTTGTAGTACGTTTTGCAGTCTGGGTTGCTGATTCCCTCACAAGATCTTTTTTACTGTTAAAAATTGTTTAGTCTATCCTGTTTTCTTCATTTTTTTCCATATGAAGTTGGGAATTGCTCTTTCCTCTTGGAGAAGGAGGAAGAAGAGGAAAGGGATGTTGAACAGTAGAAGGGTGGATCAGGAGGGAGATAGCTACTGGACTGTAAAGAAAAATTTAATAAAATAATGATGATGATGATGATGATGATGATGATGTGGGAAAAAGTAATTGGGCCTAGAGAGATTTCTCTGTGGTTAGAGTAACTGATTATTGTACTGGAGGACCCATGTTCAATTTCCAGCAGCCATATGGCTACTAATAACTGGCTGTAGCAAAAGTTCCAAGGAATCTGTATTCTACATACACTACATGCATAGCCAAGCATGCCAGAAAACACCAATACACACAACAACAAAATAAACAATAAATAGAAATGTCAAAAAGTCCCTTGTAATTACTCAGTACAATCTCTGTTCAGTGTTTTATAAGACTAAGCAAAATTCTAGAGTTTGGCACAAAAAAAATGTGACTCAAGTTATACTTTTGGGAGGTGGTATGTGGTCTGAGACATGTCTGGGTGCTTTGCCATTCAGCTTGGATAATTTCTGAAGAGTCTTTTGAGTAAGATATAATTTTTATGTACTAAGAATATGGTTAAAAATATTAATATCCATCAGATTGAAGGATGTGAATATTATGTATTGAGTTAATTGCTATGGAAATGTGAAAATATTACAAAGCATTTAAAACATACAGAAGAAAGGAGGCATTGATATTTTAACCAGGTTATGTATACTTTTCAGAAAAGGAATCTAATAGACCTATGTTTTTTTAGTTTAATCCTTGCCTTACACAAACCAGTCAATCCCATCCTGGAATTGTGCTCATTATCCATTTTAAATGTGTTTATCAGTGTGAGTTTCCCTGGACAAATAACAGTTAATACTCATTCTCATTTCATAAATTATATACAAAATGAACAGTTTTAAACTTATTTAAATTTAAATACAATGACAATTTTTGCAGCATTACATGCATATGCTATTTGGGATGCTATTTCAAAGGTTTCCTTCAAAGTTCACATAATATCTGTTAAAGTATTTTTTAAAATAAAATATAAAACAAATGTGAAATTTAAAAATGTTTATTTTGGCTAATGCTTATTTTGTTTTAATGTTTAAATAACTTTAAAATTACATTTAGTTTTAAAAATGCATAAACTAAAAGCTGATTTCAAAGACTGACACAATTTATTAATATAATTTAAATATCCAGTTATTGACAAAAGCTATAAAGGCAAAAGAATTACTTCCCTTCTGACTTCTTTCCAATATAATATGAGCTACTTTCTTCAGCTCTCTAGGCCATCTTTAAAATGCAGTTCTACTTTTCTGTAAAATAATCCATTTCCTTACTGTTGTGTTTGCATAATTAATGTCCCACTCCACAATTTCCATGCACTGATTTTCAAAGACTAATTTCAAAGCTTAGCATTTTATTGCTTCCTGTTCAAGTCTTATTCTGTCTGTTTGCAAATACAATTTGCTTCTGATTAACCCCATTTAAACTCCATATTATAGGAAGTGATAATTTGTAAAAGATGAGCTACATGTGTCCTTTGTATACAGAATGGTATATTATAAGGCTAATAACAAAAGTGCACTTACAGAAGGTCAGAAAATCATGACTCTGGCAAACTTCCTCTCAAGAAAACTGTTTGAATATAACTCTCTAAATTTGGCACCAAATATACAAATGGAATTTCACCTTATTAATTTATTAGCTCTAATACTGAACATAATATTAACATAAATTGAAGTTATGATGAATGTAGAAGCAATTATCTATGGCTTAGCTAACACAGAAGTACACATATAGGTCAGTACTTATTGCTCCCCTTCTGAAACCAGAGCCTATAAGGTACATTGCAGAATAGGCCGATAATAGTACCTGAGTGATATAGCTGACACGTTTTCACTTTTTTATATCTATGACCCATCCAGCTTCATGAGTAGCCAGATCCCGCCTGCTCAACTGCAAAGATTTGTGCCATTACACTGTCCATGTTCCCTTGAAGCTATGATTAGTAACATGATCCAACTTTTGATTTACAACTGAAGGACAGAATATGAGATTTCATGTGGTTTTCATTTGAATAATGGCAAAATTCCTCTGAGAACATTGCTGACATATATGTTAGGTATTTTCAATATAACATTTTTTTTCTTGATAAAAAGCTTTTTAATAAACTTTCTCAAAAACATAGACTTAATCATGAAATTATGACAGCAATTATAACATATTTGAATTATGTTCTCTTTTTTATTGGGTTTTTTTTCTTTATTTACATTTCAAATAGTTTCCCCACCAAAACCCTCCTATCTCATCTTCTCTCAACCTGCTTCTCTGAGGGTGTTCCCCCACCCAGCCACCTAGTCCCGCCTCCCTGCCCTGGCATTCTCTTACACTGGAGCACAGAGTCTTTACAGGACCAAGGACCTCTGCTCCCATTGATGCCCGACAAGGCCATCCTCTGATATATATGCAGCTGGAGCCATGGATTCCTCCATGTGCACACTTTGATTGGTGGTTTAGACCCTGGGAACTCTGGGGGTTTGGTTAGTTGATATTGGTGTTCTTCCTAATGGGCTGCAAACCTCTTCAGCTCCTTCCATCTTTTCTCTAACTCCTCCATTTGGGACCCTGTGTTTTGTGGTCAGTCCAATGGTTGGCTTCAAGAATCTGCCTCTGTATTTGTCAGGCACTAGTAGAGCCTCTCAGGAGACAGCTATATCAGGCTCCTGTCAGCATGCACTTCGTGGCATCCACAATAATGTCTGGGTTTGGTAACTGTATATGGGATGGATCCCAAGGTTGGGCAGTCTCTGGATGGCCTTTTCTTCCGTCTCTGCTCCACAATTTGTTTCCATATTTCCTCCCATGAGTATTTTGTTCTCTCTTCTAAGATGAACTGAAGCATCCACACTTTGGTCTTCTTTCTTCTTGAGCTTCATGTGGTCTGTGAATTGTATCTTGGGTATTCTGAGCTTCTGGGCATACCACGTGTGTTCTTTTGTGACTGGGTTAACTAACTCAGGATGATATTTTTTAATTCCATCCATTTGTCTAAGAATTTTATGAAGTAATTGTTTTTAATATCTGAGTAGTACTCCACTTTGTAAATGTACCACATTTTCTATATCCATTCCTTTATTGAAGGACATCTTGGTTCTTCCCAGCTTCTGGCTATTATAAATAAGGCTGCTATGAACATAGTGAAGTATGTGTATCAATTTTCTAAGCACAACACACACACACACATACTACACATACACACACACACACACATATATATATATATATATATATATATATATATACACACACATACATACATATATACATATATATCACATAACACAAAATGGCAAAACAAATCAAAAGAAAAACAAAAATACAAAAACCTGTTATATGAAACTAACATCTCCCAGGTGTATTAGAAAAAGAGAATCATTTTTAGTAAATTTGAAACAGAGTTTAAAAGCAGACTCTCTGCAACCTGACTAAAACAATATTTCAATATTTTCAATATTCTTTATTTAACACTGTGGCCCATATAATTGTAGTGTCTGTTTAATAACATCTTTTATGTAACTAATAAAAAAGCCAAAAATAAGAAAAGTAATTGTATGATGGGAGAATGCGGGAAAATTATTTTAAATATTGCCTTCCCTTTGTTGGTATTTGTTGGTAAATTCTGAAAAATTTGCAATTGAGAAAAGTAAGCTTAGTCTTTAGAAGACAGAAAAACACCACATAAGCAGGTCAAGTTGAGCTAGCAGATTATCAAGCTTTTGAGAAATGAAAGTAATGCCTTGTATCCACAAGCAAAGGAGTTTCTTAACAAATAGTATATGAATATCATTGAGCAGGTGACCTTGTGGTGTAGTGGGACATTGTTTGGGTATATGAACAGGAGTGGTATAGCTGGGTCTTGGGTAGAAGTATTTTCAAATAAACTGCCAAATTGATTTCCAAAGCAGTTGTACAAGTCCATACTCCCACCTACTCTGGAGAACTTCTCCCCTTTCTCCACATCCTCCTCATCATGTTCTGCCTCTTGAAGTTTTGATCTTGTCTCTTCTGAGTTATGTAAGATGGACTGTCAAATTCATTTTGATTTGTGTTTTCCTGATGCCTTAGGTTGTTAAACATTTCTTTCTTTCTTTCTTTCTTTCTTTCTTTCTTTCTTTCTTTCTTTCTTTCTTTCTTTCTTTCTTTCTTTTCTTTTCTTTTCTTTTTTTCTTTCTCACTCGTTGGAGAGTGCTCTATTGAAAATTCTGTTTAGTTCTGCACACCATTTCTTATCTGGGTTATTTGCTTGGGTTTCTTTCTGGTGTTTAATGTATTGAATTTTTCCCCTAGAAAAATATCTCCTAGCATAACTGTCTCCTGAGAGACTTAACAGAAACTAATTGAAACAGAGGCAGACATCTACAGCCAAACATTAGGCAGAGAATGGGCAGTGAGGCAAGTCTTGTAGAAGATTGGTGGATAAGATTGAGGGATCTAGAGGTGTAAAAAAGACCTTCAGAGTCAACTACCCTGGGCCCATGGGGCACACAGAGACTGAACCACCAACCACAGAGCAAACAGATACAGCACCTAGGCTCCCATACATTTGTAGCAGATGTGTAGATTAGTCTTCATGTGGATCACTTAACAATTGAACCATGGACCATCTCTGACTCTGTTGCCTGACTTTGATCCCATTATCCTTGAAGGGCTGCCTTGTAGGGCCACAGGGGGTGAGGATGTTCTTATTTCTGCTGTGACTTGAGGTGCCTGGGCAGTTAGTACAGATGGAGAGCTTCCACTTCTCTGAGGGGAAGAGCAGGGGATAATGTGGAGAGGGGCTTGTAAAGGTGGGACTGGGAGGAGGAGAAGGAGCACGGCAGAGATCGGGATCTAAATTATATAAATTCATTAATTAATGAGGAAAAAATTAAAAAGTGTTTAGTATAGTTTTTCAATATATGCATATATACATGTCCATTTTATGTACACATAATATATTTTAATGTGTATTCATTTATTTAAATAGTGGAGGAAAATGATAACATTTGAGAATTTCTAGATTTATAAAACATAAACTATTAACATATGCTGAGGTTAAATAGAAAACACATTTTTAATTTTAAAGACTATGATAATCAGCCTGGGGGTATAAGGTAATCTAGTGACAAATGGACAGCCCTGAAAACATGAATATAAGAAATATTATACAGACTGAGCAGGTTATATCCTTGTTGAATATATATACACACATTGATAATGATTCAAAATTTATGAAAATCTTTGGAAATGAGATAATGAAAATTTCTGATTCCATATTCAAACCATTTTTAAATTAAGAAAAATAACAGGAACTATACAATTTTTTAGGTACATCTACCCTTATAACAAAATTAATACTTAGGAAAATATGTAATAGTATTTAAATAGGAGGAAATGGTTCTTTTTTAAATCTTTACAAGACATATGAAATTACATTCACATTATCCATTTCAATATGTACAGATATAAAAGTAAATGCACGACTCAGACAAATTATATCAGAGATGATGTTTTTCCTTAAATTTAGAAAGATTATGGCTTGCTTTCTTAGAAACAGGAAAAAACCAGGTCTAAGCTAGGAACAGTGGAATTTTCCTGATGATGTAGTCTGGTCTTAGAAGTGTTTTAGAAAACAAGAAAAGTGCAAAGTTTCACTAAGTCCCTCAAGTAAAAATGATGTAAACCCACAGATGACAGTTTAATGGGCTCAGGCAGGAGGATGGGGATACATAATATCAAGATAAATGGTGCTGAATCCCATGGACAGATTCAGTTACTGACTCTACAGATCAATAGTGGCAATCAGGATGAGAATTTACTGTTAGGGGAGCATATTTTGGTAGTATCTGTGGCTGCCTGACAATGCATATTCAAAAGACAAATTATGTACCCTGAAATGTTAACCTTGTCACTGATGAGTTTAGTAATTTTTTGAGGTGTACTAAAAGCATTGAACCTCTTTTGTTTAAAATAAATCATACTGTGGTGATTACTGTATTTCTTCTTAAAGAATTTAGTATCCCTCAAATTATGATCAAACAATTAGTTTTTAACTCACAATATTAATAATGAATTTATTTATCTACTTATAATCTAAACACAGTGAAATCCTGATACCTGTATTTAATATTTGCAAAGACAAAACATGACATTGAAGGATATGGATTGAAATAGTACTGAAAATGATATATTATTCTATATTCAGGGAAGATGTCAACCTTGCATAAACTGGACAACACTGCATCTGTTAGCAAAACAGTCATTGACAACTTTGCTTTAAGAAAAATTGCACTTATTGGTATGGAGATTAAAAAAGGAACAATTAATCAAGTGTCAGTTTCTCAGGTTTTAGTGTCCATTCTTTCTATAAAATAACAAAGAGATATTCAGAATTTTATTCATTCAGATTGTCAGTTTCATTTTTGTATGCATTTGCAATATATAACACTATCATACTGCTATATTAAATAATATTGCCTTGATTTGAATTTGAAATGTCTTCTAAAAATTTCATGGAGTGAAGAGTTGGTTATTAGTTGGTAGGATTTAGGGTACTGATTGAATCCTGAGGTCAAAGTTGTAATCAACAGATTCCTTCCTTGGCAGATTAAAAATGAATGGTTTTCCAGAAAGAAGATGAATGTCGGTTTTAGAAAATAAGTAAGTTTGGGAAGAATTTCCATGTCTCTGTGTAACTCCAGAATGTTGTATGTAAGCTGCCTCCGCTACCACATACTCTGCCATGATGTTCTGTCATGCTACATGTCTCACAGCACAGAGTCAAGTGACAATGGCCTGAAACAATTGAAGTAATGAATATAATATACTCTCTTAGTTGTTTCTCTTAGTTTTATTTTTCAAAGTTATATAAAAAAGGGATGAACATAAATGTAAAGAACAGGTGGAATACATTTCATGAAGCACTTTTTCTCATATCATATTCCTATGTTGGTATCCATTTTTCCACTCATAGATGATAGAGCAGAACATATAGCCTCAAAGGTGAACTTGTGCTTTTCTTTGTAATGATTTTTTTCAAAATTAATACTCATAACATAAACCTGGACATGTAACATTTTACTTTATTGTGATTGGATTTTTTTTGCTATAATTACTGATAAGGTTACTTACTTGACAAATCTCAAGGACAAACTAGTGAATTATTAAACTAAAAGAAACAGCTGAAAACTTCTAATATCACTTTAGGGTGTATAACTGAAAATAATACAAGCTGATTATATTCTATTTTAAGCTAAATAATATGGAGTTTTCTTCTATTAGTGTAACATTTAATTGATGTATTACTTATATTATATTTTATGTTTGAAAAATCAATTATACATTTGCATCATAAGAAATTTGATAATATATTGTCAATATTTGCAAAATTTCCCCATTGTCTTCACTATTAAGGCTTTTTACTTGTGATTAATGTTAGGATTCAAACTTTCAATGAATTCCTTCAATCATTAAGTTACTTGATATATCAAAGACAGTATTGCATTAATGTCACACATTCTCTTAATACCTCCTCACTGTTTTGGAGTTTCCATTTAGATTTATGAATTTAGTAATAATTCATTAACAATTATTCTCATTTATATAGCCATAAATGCTCTCAATCATTTTGGTTCACATATTTTGAGAATTTAATCTTTTCATTTCATGATTATTTTTATTAATTTACTTATTTATTAACTTTACATCTGGAATACAGACCTCACCTTCATCCTCCCTTCCTAATCCCATCCACAACAGCCCCTCTCCATATTACCCCTCCATTTCTCAGAAACAGGGGAGTCCCCCATGGGTACCAAGCCACTCTGGCACATCAACTAACAGTAGGACTAACCACATCCTTTCTAACTGAAGTCAGACTAGGAACTTAAGGTTGAGGAAGTGGATCCAAAGGCAGGAAACAGAATCAGAGACAGCCCCCGCTCCAGCTATAAGGAGGTCCAGATGAGGACTGAATGACACATCTACAAATGTGTAGGGAGCCTAGGTCCAGATCCTGTACTATTTTCCTTAGTAGTTCAGTCTCTAAGATCCCCCATTGGCCTAGTTGACTATGCTTGTCTTTCTGTGATGTCATAGAAGGATCCAGCTCACTCCTCCCTCTCTCACTCTTCCACAAGACTCCCCACACTCACCTGATGTCTGGCTGTGGGTCTCTTCATTGGTTTCCATCAGATGATTGATGAAGCCTCTCAGAAGCAAGTTATGCTAAGCTCCTGTCTACAAGCATAGCAGTGCCTTTAATAGTGTTAGGGGTTGGTTCTCCTATAGGATGGGTCTCATTCGGGCCAGACTTTGGCTATCCTTTGCAATTTCTGTTCCATCTTTATTTCTTCTTTCTTTTTTTCGCAATATGTCCTTTTATTCAAGAGTGTACTCACAGACAGTATTTAAAGTCAGGCTTTTTTAATTAAAGGCCTAAACTACAGGATTTTGTTAATATGACACTTATAAAGAATGAGCATCTGGATAATTTAAACCCTCATTATCCTGGAGGCCAAGTTTGTAACACGGACAGAGCAAGATCACTATCATTCCAAAAAGACAACTGAGAAACCACAGGTACTTGGGTGACTTTGTCAAAGAAGAGAAAGGTCAGTTTCAGCCTTACTGAGTAGGAAACCAGCAACTAGTTCTTCTATGACAGAGGATCAACTGCGCTTCAGATCTGTGCCTGTAAATTCTCTTTCTCCATGAGCAAATCCTCATATCTCTGCTGAAGCTTTCTCTCATTCCTATTGCCACTGTACATCTTCTTTTAGACACTCTAATCTACAGGGAATAGCAGATTATTCATGTTTCTTGAGTTCTTCAAAAATGCGTAGCTCCAAGTGAGCCTGCTCAATCTGGTCCCATAAGTCATTCAACTGTTTCATGAGCCCCATAGCATGACACTGTTAACCACCAGGCAAATTTTTCATCTTCTTTTCCATCCTTGCAACTCTCTTGGCTTCTGTTGCCATGTGACCCCTGTTTATCTCAAGTCTCTTGTCAAGTGATTCAATTCTGTCCTTTTGGTTAGTAAGATTAGCTCACGTGTTGTAGCTCTGAGCAGGAAGATAGAGGACTTGACTGTAGCATTCCTCCCAAACCTGGTTGTAAGCTTCCCTGGATAGTTCTCCATATCTCATTCCTTGTTTTACCACTTTCATCCCTTGGTCCAGAACATTATAGGCCTTTTTCAAATCTTCTTTGGAGAAATTCTCATAAGGGCTATGCTCAAGATATGTAATGTGCTCTGAATTGTTGGTAGCAGACCCGACATTTTATCTTATTTTTTTTTTCCTTTTTATTTCCAGGTGGCTTGTAAGAATGATGTAGACGATCATAATGAAGCTCCGTATTCATTTCTTGTTAGATTAATTCTTCACCATTCTGTAAATCTCTTAGAGGTGGTTATACATTTAAAGGTCTTAAAATAGTGTCATTTACTTCAGACGGTCTGGGTAGATCCTTCTGAACAGCTTTGTGCATTCGTTCATTTTCCTTTACACTCTCAGCATCTCATATGGCCTGCTTTCGAGCATCCACATCAGCTGCATCTTCAATGTAGGTATCACCTATCTCACGTTCTTCCAGTTCCTTCTCAATACTTTCTGGCAGAACAATTTCAAAATAGGTCTTAGATGCAGGGAGGCCTAACAACCCCAGACAGAGATGTTCATGAGATTCTCTTTCCATCTGCTTCACGTAAGAGGGGTCACTGTAAGTCTGCCATTCCATCCTCTGGATTAATGTTTAACTGGTCTCTAAGTGGTGTTCTAACTGGGGTGGCATTAGTGACTGGTTTAGGGGTTGTTCCACTTTAGGGAGTCAGCCCTTAATCTCCATGAGGAGTCCTGAAAGGGGTAGACAGAACTGTATTTAGAGTCTGCACAACCTGTCGCTGTGGGATCACACCAGAGAAGTCACTCTCATGCAGTGGGGTATTAAGCCCACCTTTCAATGGACTGTCCACATTGGTCAAGGCCATGAGGTTCTGAGCTTCCTGTAGAATCCTGTCTTGAGAGGCTGGTGTCCGTGGGGTTCTCAGAGCAATGCTGTTGTTGTATGTGACATTGTACTCAGACAGGAAAGTGCTAGAAGCAGAGTTTGTTATTCCAGACTCCTCTGCAGTCTGCCACACAAGTTCACTGGCCTGGCCTACCTTAACAACTTTTTGGAATTCAGCATCTGAAATCTGAGGGGCAGGCAACACAAGCTTGCTTCTCTTTTTACTAAACTTAGAGACACCACTAGTTCGGAGGATAGCTGATGGTAAATCAGATTCCCTTTTCCTTTTTAAACACTGTTTGTCTTTTTTTTTTCTATCTTTCATCTCTTTTTCTATCTCTATCTCTTTTTCAGATCTTTGCTCCCCATCAAGATCCTACTGTTGTAATTTCCCGAAATCTGAATCAAGGGCCTGGTAGCTCTCCTCAGAAGTATCATAAAAACTAAGAGCAGCCTTTTTTTTTTTTTTTTTTTTTCAAATGGGATGGCAGCATTAGAATCAACTCCTTTCTTCTTTTTCCTTTTCTTCTGAACCTCTACGCCAGCTTCTTGAAGCTCTCGTCTTTTCTGGAGGCGGCAAGGATCCTTGCTTCTTCCAACTGCTTTTCTCTTGCTTTCCATTTAGCCTTCTTTCCTTGAAGATTGGCCAGACCAGCTCGAGCCTCAGAAAGAATCTCAAATTCATCCTCATCCATGTTTTTCCTAATTTCTTTCTCATCCTGTTTAATGCTCGTATAAAGAAAGGGTACTGATATATTTGAGTTAATTTTGTCATCCACTTTACTGAAAGTATTGATTAGTGCTGTTCTCTGGTCAAATATTTCAGGTCACTTATATATTCTCTCATATCATCTGTGAATAGCAATACATTGACTTCTCTATGCTCTTGATACTACAGCTATAACTTCAAAGTCTAAGTTGAGAAGATATGGAGAGAGTGGACAGCCTTGTCCATGATATTAGTGGAATTGCTTTCAGTTAATCTCCATTTAATTACATGTTGGCTATTGGCTTGCTGTTTATTGCTTTTATTATATGTAGCTATGCACCTTGTATCCCTCCAAGACTTTTATCATGAAGCAGTGCTGGATTTTGTCAAAGGATTTTTTAGGGTCTAATGAGATGATCATATGGGTTGTGTTGATATGGTGGATTATATTCATGGATTTTCATATATTGAACAACTTCTGCATTCTAGAATGAAGCCTACTTAATTATGTGTAGTGATGTTTTTGATAAGGTCCTAGAGTCAGTTTGTTATTTTTTTTATCAACATTCTTTATTATTAGTTACTTTATTATTTTTGCATCAACATTCATAATAGAAATTTGTCTGAAATTCTCTTTTTTGTTGAGTCTTTGTGTGGCTTAGGTATCAGTGTGATTATGGCCGTATAAAATGAGTTTGACAGAATTCTTTCAGAAGTCTGGTAGAATTTTGCACTAAAACAATTTGGACCTGGCCTTCCCATGAGGAGACTTTTAATGACTGCTTCTTTTTCCACAAAGGATGTAGGATTTTTGAAATAGTTTCCCTGATGTTGATTTAACTCTGGCAGATGGTATCCATCTAGAAAATCATCCATTTTATTTAGATTTATTTGAATTTTGTAGAGGCTTGTGAGGTAAGATGTAATGTTTCTTTGAATTTCCTCAGTGTCTGTTGTTATCTCTCCCCTTGCATATCTGATTTTGTTAATTTAGACACTTGGCCTTTTTCTCTTGCAGCTGTTAAATCTTTTATTTTGTTTTATAGTGTTTTGGTTATACTGTGGCTGAAGGATTTTCTTTTCTTTTTTGTTTCTTTCTTTTTCTGTTTCTTTCTTTCTTATCCAATTCAATTGCTGCCATATCAGTTTCTGATTCGTTTATAGGCAGTTTGGGGAAATATCATCTGTTATTTTATTGAAAACATTTCCTGGGCCTTAGAGCTGGGTCTCTCCTCTTCATTCTATTTCTATTATTCTTAGATGAGGTCTTTTATAGTATCCTAGATTTTCTAGATGATATGTGTCAGGGTATTTTTTTATAAATCAATTTATTCATTTAGTCACTCCACATACCAATATCAGCTCCTGCTCTCCTCACGGTTCCCGCCCTAACAGCTTCTGCTCCCATCCCCCACTCCTCTATCATATATTCTATGCCTGTGCCCCCTCATCTATCATTTATTCTATGCCTGATATTTTTACTTCCATCTTTTGTATTGTATTTGTAATGCATACATCTGTTGATCACGGTTTTTGTTTGTTTGTTTGTTTGTTTGTTTGTTTTCTATAAGTTTTCCATCTCCATGTTGCATTTTCTTTATTCCTTCTATTTCCATTCTTAGGTCTTGAATAGTTTTCTTTACTTTTTCACTTGTTTCATTAAATGTCCCTGCCTTTCTTTAAGGGACTTATTCATTTCCTCTTTAAAAACCTCTCTCATCTTCATGAGTACAGATTTAAGGTAATTTTCTTGTGTTTTGGTTCTGTTAGGAGACCCAGGGTTTGCTTTGATAGGATAGTTGTGCTCTAGAGGTGCCATATTAAACTGGCTTTTGTTGATTATGTTCTTAACTTGGTCTGAACCACCTAGTTCTCCACAGATGTTCCTGGTTTAGCAGGTCATCAGGAAGGTAGGCCTAACCTAGATATTCCTGGTACCAGAGGCCTTGTGTGACCATCCTTAGGCTAGACAATGGTTTTCAGGGCAGCTTGGCATGTCCCAGCTGTTGGGCAGCTGACTGGATGGGAAGTGGTTTAATCTCAATGATCCTATTGCAGCAGGCCTGGTAAAGGCTGGCAGAGTGGTGATAGGAAAATGGGCAGCATGGAGTGCAGGGCAGCTGTGCATGCGCCAGGGCACTCAGCAGGCATGAGACTGGGGTTGGGAGGAGAAACCTAACCTGCATGTTTCTAGTACAACAGCTGGTAAAGGCAAGCAGAGTAGGGACCAGACAATTCCTCTAATGACTTTTACAGATAGGTTAAAACAAACGGAAAGCAATTTGAAAACATATATTCTTTTTTTTTAAATTTTTTATTTTTTTTATTAGATATTTTCTTTATTTACATTTCAAATGCAATCCCGAAAGTTCCCTATACCC
>NC_034601.1:73487824-73515279 GCF_900095145.1 Mus pahari
GACCATCATGTGGATACTTCATTCCTCCTTAGAATAAGGAACAAAATACCCATGAAAGGATATAAGTACAGAGAAAAAATTTAGAGCTAAGATGAAAGGATGGACTAGATAGAGAATACCCCATCTGGGGATACATCCCATCATGAGCCACCAAACCCATATACTAATGCACATCCCAGCAATATTCTGCTGAAGTGACCCTGATATAGCTGCCCTTTGTGAGGCTATGCCAGTTCCTGGAAAACATATATTCTTTTTGTTTTGTATTGTATTGTTTTGTTTTGTTTTTCGAGACAGGGTTTCTCTGTATAGCCCTTGCTGTCCTGGAACTCACTTTGTAGACCAGGCTGGCCTCGAACTCAGAAATCTGCCTGCCTTTACTCCCAAGTGCTGGGATTAAAGGTGTGTGCCACCACGCCCAGCTGAAAAGATATATTCTTAATTTTCATTATCTGCTTTTAGTTTTCAATCTTTCTCAAGAGCTACTTAATTTGATTGAAATATACTTTCCATGATGTACATTCCTTTTTAAAAAAATAAATAAGTTTTGTTAAAGTTCTCAGATATTCTCCTCTCATCTTTCATGAATAAATATGAAATTCATAAATAATAAGTACTAAAGTATATTCATAAGGATTTTACATAGGTTAGCCTTTTCAACTTTTGTGGAAGGTGTGGGGCATCCCAGAGGAGCAATAGGAAATAATCTTTTACTCTAGGGGAAGTCATATTCCTTAGTATCAATCACTGTTGTGTTGCCTATGTTCAAGGAAATCATTTTTCATGCATGCTCAGTTAGGCAAATTAAATTAACATTAGCTAGGAGTAGAAAAAAGACATTAAAAATAGGGACTTGTTGAGGAAAAGAAGGGGTTCATTGTAGAGAAGTAAAGAAAAACTATGAGGGAAAATATGATCAAAGTATAATATTCAGAAATATTTCTGTATGTACTTTACATATAGAAATTTCACTAGTTCTCTTTCAGTTCCACAGCTCATTGTCATAAGGCACATTGCTCGCTCTATATATTGCCATTATTGGTTGTCCGATGTTCTCCATGAACTGAATGCTCTTTTCATTTCAAGAATGTGAGGTTTTCCATACATACTAAATAATCAATACATGTCAGGGTGAAATTTCAGGTTACTAAATTTAACTTTTTACCTTTTGACAACAAACACCTTTCAGTTATTTTCCACTCTAAGATTAAACAGCCTAATATTTGTTATAGTGTCATTGAATTTTAAATTTTGCCAAAATAATCAGCTACTTAACTATTATTATTTTCTGGATCCATAAAACCCTTTTTTCATGAAGTAAATGATAATATTTCCCCTAATTCTCACTTATAGATGAGGAAATGGGAGACAAAAATGTAAGAATTATTGAAGGTTACAAATCTGAATTATTTTGTACTTAATGTTTCTTGAGATTTTTGTTTTAGATTAATATAAAACCTTTCAGACAAGCAAGGAATTATTACTTCATGTATTATTGAAAGAACAAAAAATATTTTTAACTCAGACAACCTTGATTCTATTTGACATTTTAACTGTCTTATCTTTATCCCATGTAATGAATGGATTAGGTAATTACTTTACTCTGGAGATTTTGTTACATGGCCTGATATTAAAATTTGGGGAAACCAATTTGGCTGGTAAATTAGGAAAAGAAGTTAGATGGAATAGCCCAGGGAAAATGGAAAATAGGATTTCTTTTATGTTAAGACATGGGTTACAAAATTAAACATCTTCATTTTTAAGTTTTGAGAATGATGACATTCATATTATACACCTAACTACTTTCCATACTGATTCATTGTAGGGTATCCTATTTTTCTTTATTGTTACTTAATAT
Source organism: Mus pahari (assembly GCF_900095145.1). Taxonomy (NCBI): domain Eukaryota; kingdom Metazoa; phylum Chordata; class Mammalia; order Rodentia; family Muridae; genus Mus; species Mus pahari. Next base: position 73,489,683 of record NC_034601.1, read on the forward strand.
AGCATTTCCGTTCCTATAATATTATTAATAAAGAGGATGAGATTTCAGAGTTCATTTCAGCCATTATTTTATAGTATCCTATGTCTTGAGTAGAGATAAGATGAAGTCTACATGCTGAATACTTCCGTCTGTGCAAATGCATATTATAGAAAAAAAGATGCCTACTTTGTTGTGGCACTGTGCACAGAGCTAGCATGTATCAAGCAACAATAAGCATATGAGGGGTGTTGAATGAAGAATTCTATAATAAATAGAAGTGAAAACAAGAAGTTAAGATTATTTGGTCATGTTTTATAATATCTGAAAATGAATGTTAGTAGCAATGCTTGCCCCCCCCCCCAACTTGGAATAACTGTACTGTATTCTTGTGTTCCACTTATTGAAAGAAGAGAACCAAACCACGAGTGGTTGGGTGATCTCCATATTTTACCAAGGCATACATATAGATACATGAACATATATGCATACACACACATGCACACATAATCACATCATCATCATCATCATCATCATCATCATCATAACAATAATAAATGTAAAATATTTCAATATTCTAAAATCAGAATCTTTTTGTTTTGTTTTGTTTTATAGAGACAGTGTTTCTCTGTGTAGCCCTGGCTGTCCTGGAACTCACTCTGTAGACCAGGATGGCCTCGATCTCAGAAATCTGCCTGCCTCTGCCTCCCAAGTGCTGGGATTAAAGGCATACGCCACCACTGCCCAGCTAAACAAGAATCTAATAATAGACATTGTGTACTTTCAAAGTATGAATATTTTTAGATTATGTACCAATCTCTAGCCTTACCTCAATTTTTGTTACTTTCTAGGAAAAAAGAGATGAACATAGGTAATTAAAACTTAACTGTGTGCTACTGTGATTGTGACTTTTTTATAATACAATATGTAAGGACAAGCAGCACAAATTTGATAATTTTCATAATATATTGAAGTTAAGACAAATTAACCTTTCATTTTTACCTGACTGAAATCTGTAATCAGAATATCTGCAGTAAAAAGTCTTTTTATGTTCATTTATTATATTTGATATTTTTACCCTAAAAGATATAACAGGCTAAGTATTATTATTCCATGATGACTATTTATTGTCCTAATAACCCTCCTCTATTTTCTCAGTAAAGGTTTTCAAAGATTTAGCTCTCTTTAAGACAAATTATTAAAAAGAATGTTCACAATATTTCAGAAAATATTGAGTGCATTTGTATCCTAAATTAATAAAAAAATCAAAGATTTTCATTTGAAAAGAATTCTGATTAAAATTCCTACAGAGTGAATTTGCTAAAATTATTCCTTATATGATAATCATAAGATAATATAACTAATTGAATTAACCAAAAGTATACTAAAACCCCAGTGTTTAAATGCATAAATATCCAATAACTTGTCTAAAGTTCATGTAAAATTTAATTGAAAGTATTGAATAGTTAGGCATCTTTAAAGAACAGCTTGCCTAATTAATTTATAAAGGTGAATACTATATAAATATTTACTGTTTATTTAAGACATTGATTGTTCAGAACACATTTGTGAATTAAAATTATTTCTAAAATATGGAGCTCTGGGAAGTAAGCCAAGGTCATGGGTTTGATGCAAACTATGCAGGCTAATAATAAGAACTCTTATATTACATGAACTGAATTATTCAGCTGTAATCAATAGTGTCTAACTTTTTAAAGTTCATCAAACATCTACAATGTACTATTATGTGCAAAAGCTGTGTTTTCTTCCAGAATAATTGCTACATATTTTCATGACCTGGTTATAGCATTCCTAATTGTTGAGTTATATTCTCAGATAATATTGATAATTAGCTTGCTGTGAAAGAGAAGGTAGATTTGAAGTCTTTATAAAATAAGAAAATATTTAAGCACAGCTTAGATGAGAGTTAGATGACATATAAATTTTACAAATTTATTGCATTTATTTTATATTTATATTTATTAAATGCATTTGTTTCTCTTTTTCTCCTCACAATGTATTCTCTATTGGTTAGAATTCACTTTATCATTGAAGATAAATGACAATCTTTGCCCTGAACTGTGAGATATAAAGAGATTAGGCTTCCAAAAACATGGATCATTTGATTCACTTATTAATTGCTGTTGGGTCTTGATAATACATAAACATCTTAGACAATAATAAATATTTCCACACATTTAAAGGAGTGAGTCATTATAAACAGAAAATTGACAAGATAGAGTTAGTGTAAGACACAGGACCACTTTACATAATCTTCTGCTTCATTATAATGTTTCAATAAAAGAATGCAAATGGTTTTAACAACTGTCACTTAAAGATGTTTTAAAAACTCAGATTGACTTGTGTGAAATCATTAGATAAGAAAATGTAATCGACATTTATTACTGCCAAAAACTTTAATGGAAAATACTACTTCAGTGTTGTATACTGCCTATATTCTCTTAGTTTTTTCAAAACACTGAAGTTTTGATTCCATAAAAAGATAAAAATATATATTTTTTAAATTTCTTGGGTTTGAATTCAAACTATATTGCTTCATAAAAGGATAAAGGAAATAACATTTCTTGAACAACTAAATTGTACCTGGTAATGGTTCAAACTATTCCTATGGGAATCCATAAAGAATGGATGAACATATTAAAAAATGCTATTCACAATGCATCTATGATTTCAAACACATGTCCCAATTCATTCTTTTTCATTTTTCTAAAAGTATTTATTAAATCTCTTCTATCTGTCAAAAATCTGTTCTGGACTCAGGAAAAGTGAAAAGAATATGCTATTTTGTAGCTTTACAATATAGCAGAAGAATTGCAGACAGAATGGAAACAAAGTCAGATGTTCGCAAATGCTATGCAGAAATCATAAGAGATGTACTATATTAACAAGTAGCAGGAAGGCATCTGAAGATGTCATGGTGAGTGAAGGACTCTGTGTGTGACTAGTTTTTAATACATACTTCTTCATTAATATCTTTCTGACAAACTACCTTTATTTTTCTTTTTTTTTTTTTTAGGTCTGTGTCACCACTCGTACTATTCATATTTCACACTTATACTTTGCATAATTGAGAAATTCTATTTTTTGAACTTCTTTTCCAAGTTTTTTCCCACAGCCTTAAGGGCTTTCTTGAAAGTCACAGTGTTTATTATTATGCTTGAGGACATTAGATACCCCCTTACCTCCTTGACTCCTACTATTTCTACTTATCGCATAGTACTTAACATTGGCAGGGAGAATATTCCCAGATAACTATGGCAGGGAAAATATTTCCTGAAGGAGGAACACAAAGTAAATTATGTACATGATTATACAAACAAGCCTTAGGCATAGCAACCATCAGTACACATGGAGGCCCATAGAGTAGTAGGCTAGCTCTACTCCAAGGTCAGAAACTATGTCACGACATCCTTTCCAACTGGCCACACAAGAATTTGCATATGTGTGCCTGTATGCCTGAGTGTGTATCAGTGTAGATAAGATATAAATGCTATATTTCTTGAGGAGCTGTCTGCCTCAGATGAAATTTTATCTGTGAATTAATGAAGTTATACAAAGTGGATAGATCAGTATAAATAACAAATCTTAAATAATGGAAAAATTAGGAGAAGAAATAAGAATTGAAAGAGTTGACAGGAATAATCCAAATATTTACCAAATTTAAAAAAGTATCAATTAGTGTAGAACATTTTGTTTAGGGAACTAAAGAGTTTTACTTAGTTATGAATAATTCCTTTTTAAGATTTTATGTAACAGTGCATACATGGCATACCTTTATTCCATGACCATGGACATATTTATTTTTAGTCGAATTACAAAATGACTTCAGAATCATTATGATCATGTCACTTTTCTTCTTTAGTTTAAATGCATTTTGAAGAAGTCTCAGCTTTAGAAAATACATTCTGCTAGAAATGCAAAAGATAACATACAGAAATTTTAATAATGGAATTATATGTACTACCTTGTAACTATTTACATGTTCTTTAGACACATTAAAAATGCAGTTGTCATCACACCCCTTTAACTAAGTAAGTATTGAAAACCCTTCGTTTAGATAAAGAATGCAGTTCTTTTTCATTTCAGTTAGTACATCTTTCTAATGGGAATAGTAAGGATAAATCCAGAAAGAAACCAACTCTAACAACAAAGCAAAATAATAAACCACATTTGGATGTTCCTATATAGTAGGATAAATTAAAAAATAATAAGGAAAGCCAGTACTATAGGAAGATGATAAAAATTGTTGGTCTGGCATAAACAGAAGAAAGAAATCTATCTAAGGTAATAAACATATCACCAGGTGTCTTTAACTCTCTGAGAGACAAATAATAATAGGTATTCAAACACAATATTCATCAATATTTGACAAGAATAGATTTCAAACAAAAGCAAACACAGTATTACATTAGTTTCTGTAAAAGTATATTTTATTTGCCTGATGCAAATGCCATGTTGGAGGCTTACTTCTGAATGTGTTCTCCCTTTCTAGTTCTTTCTGAACTCTGGCCAGCGGGCTTAAACTCCTTTCCAAGATGACTGGTTCATTATAACTTCTTTCTCACTGAATTGCTTTGCTTATTTGTAAAATAATTCTAGCTTTCTGTTCTAATCTTTTGGATCCTCAATTTTCATTTCCTTCTGTCTTCTTCTGTGTCTAGCTTGTTCTCACTGCAACTTCTCTCTCTAAAACTGTCTCTAAAAACTGCCTATGAAGTCCATGAACTGAACTGCTATAAACTCTACTCCACAGTACTGCCTCTCAATTCACTGATTAAACTGAACTGACTCTCTGTACTGTTCCCAAACAACTTCCCTTACCTGTCCTCTTGAAAGTTGGGAGTATCCTGTTTTTGACTCCTTCTGTCTAATCTTTTACTGATTTATCACTTCTTCTGCTCCTCAATGACTTGTCACTTTTAAAATGGTTGCTCCCTTCTATAAACTAGTCTTGCCTACATTGTTTGGGACTAAAGGTTGTATGAAGATTGTATTTATATTACAGATATAGCTTCCAAATCAAGTATTGTTCTAGATGATGGAATTCAGAAAAGGGAAAAATGTGCTAGCGTGTTATGTGTCACAAAAATAAAATCTCTGGGAATAGTCTCAAAGAACTTATCAAAAAATGAGGTTTACTTGGCTTATACATCTAGAAGTTAAAAGTCAAATATAGGGATACCACTCCCTGAAAGATTTCTGTGAAAGTTTGGTGTCTACATACCAAGTGAGAAATAAATGAAATGTCTGGTAATGATATCATGAAGCAATCAATATCCATGGTGCATAAGAATACCAAGGATCTCTCCAATATAAAATTGTCTAAATAGCATAACCTTTTGGACCAAGCATTCAATGAATGCAATCTTAGGGAGATGTTTATCTGTTAAGCAATAATAACAAATGCTAGGTTTTTTTTTTTTTTTTTTGCACATAGGGGAGACAAATAAAACTGATGGCTGAGGTCATTAAATTTTCCAAAATGGATGGTAGACTACAGAGAAAATTAAGTGAAATTTCAGATCTTATAATAAAGCTGGGAAAGGTACTATAAAATGTTGCAGAAGATGATAACAAATTTATCCTTCCGAGTTGGATTGTACAAGTCTAACACAACCAAAAAAATACAGGAGTTGAAATAAAAAGATCTTTAAAGTGTGTGTCTCACAATCTCAGTCAAAAGAAAGTCATAACCAAAGTACTGACTAATAGTGATTATGTTGGGAGAGGACAAATGTGTGAATTCATAAATAGTCTTGCTTTTATTAAAATTATGGAACATTTTTTTCTCAAATATAATAAAGCACCTTGACAGGCTTTCCTGTATTAAACTGTGTTTGTTGAGAAATGTCTATTTGTAATTCAGGATGTTAGAAATATTTACTGTAGTGGTAATACTTCTGTAATTTAATGTTACAAGTTATGAACGTTTCAGTTCCATTGTTATATGCAATAAAACATTGCATAGCTCTTTAATGGCAATTTGCATCACAACGGAAAGAATATAAATGTGCTTACTGGTTTGCAAATTATTTTTGTAGGTAGTCACCCTCTTTTCCATTTTGGAATAAAGCTTGAAAACTAAAACTGAAGCTTTTATGTCCTAAGTGACCTTGATGTGTTACCTGGTTATAATTATACTGAATAATCGATGGAAACGGAAAACATCAGACACTAACATACAATTTTGTATATTACATAATCTTGAATAGTCCATGTTTTTTTCTACCTATGGTTTCTGAAAATACTATTGCTACCAAGTTTCACGAAGACTGAATGATATTTAGGGCATATTATTTTTTGTTTTTGATCATGTGGTGGTTTGAAATGGCTTGAGGTCTTATGCTTAAGCTCCATCCACTATGGAAGAAAGATCCTCCTAGATGACAGAAAAAGACAATCTTTTCCTGGCTTCCCTCAGACCAAGATGTATATCTCTCAAACCCTTCAACACCATGTCTGGATCCCTACTTTTATGCTTTTGGTCATGATGATAATAGACTGAAACTCTGAAAATGTAAGCCAGCCCCAATCAAATATTCCCTTTTATATGAGCTACCCTGCTCAAGGTGTCTCTTCATAGTAATGGGAACCATAAATGAGACAGAAGTTGGTACCAAGTACTAGGATATTGCTATGAATGGCTTGACCATGCTTTTGTTTGAAGGAATGTGGATTGTCAATATTTGGAAAGCAGTTAAATGCTTTAAGTGGGGATTAATGGTCCATCCTAATAATAGTGTCAAAGACATTGGTGCTGAGGGTGATTTTAGCTATAGGGACCTGGCTCAAGAGGTTTCAGAGGAGAAGACTGTTAGTATATGACCTAGAGATTGCTTTTGTGATATTTTGGTAAAGAATGTGGCTATTTTTCACTCTTCTCTTAAGAGTCATTCTAAGGCTAATGTAAAAAGATTTAGGTTAATTATATTAGCAAAGGAAATATCAAAACAGCCTTGTATAAATCATGTGTGTGTTTTATAAAGTTCACTCTTATGTAGAACATTTTAATGAAAAGGAGCAAACTGAGGAAGGACAAATACAAAATGTGTGGATCAAATATTAAAGTGGAAGTGGCAAGGTGTTGAATCCTCTGTGGAAGGAGTCCTGGTGACCTCAGGACAAGATCCCACCAAGCTAAGTTTGTTGTTTATGTGTTTATAGTTGAAACAGGTGTAGTTGTCTCTGCATTATCATGACAAGATTGTTTGCTTATCTGTTTGTTTTAATTTGGACATAAGGAGATATGATTGTGTGTTAAATTGAAAAGGGATGGATTGTGAAGGTAATTCTCAAATGTCAACTTGACTACATCTGGAATGAACTACAATACAGAAATGGAAGGCACATCTGTAATCCATATCATGAGGCTGGAAGACCCAGCCTCCTTAAAGAATTGTGACCATGAAAATCTTAGATCCTGGCATGGTGCTACACATCTCTAATCATAACACTCAGGGGACAGAAGCATGCAGAACTTTGAGTTCAAGCTCAGTTTACAGAGCAAGATCTAGGACAGTCAAGCCTAGGCAGCGAAAGATATAAAACATCATGGAGCCATGTTCCAGGCCCAGCAAGCAGCAGGACATGACAGCTGCAGTCACAGAGATCTAAATTTATAGTCAAGAATAGAAGGGGTTACAGAGATGATGTTGATTAGCTGAGCTAAGAAATTAGCAGTGATTAAGAAGAGACCAGTATCACTGAATTGAAATCTGGGAAGTGTTTTTTGAAACTACAAAGAAGCTATGTTCTAGAGATAGCCAAGGCTGTACCTCATACTGCAGCTGGACTTGGTAATGTGTAAAAAACCACCTAGCTGGTACTGGTTTTGAGGGCATAAAAGGGTAATGGACAACAACTGAGGCTTGTAATTGTGAAAAATAAGAAAAGGCAAAGTAGCCCGAGTTGCAGTTGAAGTCCCAGAACTGAAGGGATCATCCATAAAATGTGAGGTCTGGAACAATAGAGAGATCCTTTGAGAACCTATTTGTAAAGCTATTTACAGTGGAAGAACCCAGTATACTGGAAATGCCAGTACCATGGGATGTTCACCAAGAACAGCAGCACCAATGCCCCTCATCCAGTGAAGGAACCAGAGCCTGGAGTGCTCTAGAGCGTAGAACTGGAAAAGAGATGAAGCCCATTGGAGGATATCATGTGTGGATCACAGACATTGAAGTTGGGAAGACAAAGCTGTGAATATGAAGTTTCCTTGTGGACACCAAGATTTTAGAGATTCCAGAGGATAACTGTCGAGGGAAGCTGCTAACTAGAAATGGAACCAGCCCAAACGAAATAACTGTGTTGCAAGGCAGCAAAGCTGAAAGGAGTTGGACACCAGACAAGGAGATGCAGAGTTTAGATTTTGACCAAATGATTTTTGGTCTTGCTTTGGTCAGTATTTCCTCCTTATCATGTTTTGGAATGTAATCTGCTTTTGTATTTTAAACAGTTAAGAGATCATGTGACTTTCAGAAGAGGCTTTGGAATTTGGACTTTTAACATTGTTGAGATTTCTATAGACTGTGGGGACTTTTGAAGTGGGTTAAATATATTTTGCATTTTTCTATATCTAGATATGGCTGACATGGCCTCATGGGTTTGAACAGGCCCTTGGGAATCAGGTAGTGGAAAATGGTGGTTTCAAAAATGCTTGTTCTATGGGAGTTGGCAGTACTTGGGGGTGTGGCTTTGTGGGAGAAGGCATGGACTTTTTGGAGGAAGCTGGCCTTTGATGTCCTATGCTTAAACTCTGGTCAGTATGAAAAATCATCCCTTCCTAACTCTTTTTGCTGAAGGATGTGGTTAACAGGTTCTCACTGAAAACTTGACTAACAGTTATACTAAAGTAAAATCTATGACTTGCAAATTTGGGGTACATAAGTTTTCTTTCATTTAAAAAAATATATTTAATTTCTCTCTTACCAACACCATATCAGTTTGAAAAGTATTATTTAACAAATAAATTTGTTCACTCATGTGACATTTGCTAGCACTAAATTACAAAATGTTAAGCTGAAAAGCAACAGTAAACCTTTGACAATTTCTTAATTTTTAGCAGGTATGTGATGCATTATTATCATTTGTTCAAACATGTAATGGCAGTATGTGTTTCTTCTTGTCAGACACACAGTTTTTCTCTGTATACTTTCTGTCTTGTAAGCAAGAGGACATGGTTTTATATAGCTTCTTTATATTCCTTTTATCTAAGTTCATCCTTAACACCCTCTTGCACATTTATCCCCATAATAGTTCTACCTCACTCCCTGCTTAAACTTTATCATTCACAGTAGCTAGTGTCCTCCATTTTTCCTTTTCTGTATTGTATTTTCCATCCTGTGTTAATGTAGACCTCAAATGTTCCCTTTTCAGTCCATTAGCTTATTTTACAGGTATACCATCTTAAATAAGAAAAAAAAAAAAGAGGATCAAAATTTTAATCATTGTGAAAAGAAAGAAAACATGCTATGTTTGTTCTCAGGGGCCAGGATTATACCAGTTACAATGAATTATCCTTAATTGCATAGACATGGGCTATTTCTACTATATTTATAAAACTGCTTATGAGAGCATCTCAGAGATAGAAATATATAAAAGGTTGCTCTCTACCAAGATTTGGGAGCTGAGTTATATTTTCTGGACTCATATGATTTTAAGAGAGAGGTAACTCACTTGAATTATGTTCTGAGTTTTACAGGAAATGTCATGAGTCATGTACTACCTACACATACAAACTTAATTAATTAGTAAACAAATGTTAAAATAAAAGGAAATCATGATTGGAGTTGCTCATTGAGTAATAGTAATACTAAGAATGACTGTCCTGTGTTTAGGAATACAGGTGTAGAAAATAAAAGGCTCTAGTATTGTTTATGTATAGACCTCTATGGCAGACTCTTTTCACTGTACTGAAATAGTTTTTCTACTATTTGTTATTTTATATTTCCATTTAGGGAGACTATAAGACATATGGGAGAGTCATATGAAGAAACAGCAAACTTGTATATTTACATCTATTCACTGATTTTCTAACTTGTTTATTAATGGGAACAGTGGGGAACCTGACTATTACTTTTAAATGTCATTTTTGTCCACCCAATATTCAGGCATACTGCTGAATAAGTGTGCCCTTTCTAGCTCTTTTTGAACTCTAGATGGCTGGTGCAAGTTAGCTGTTCTGACTCAGTTGAGAGAACAATGAGATGGGTCCAGTCAGTGATTTGGGAACCAGTGCAATGGAGTGGAGGTAGTTCAGTTTATGGAATTCAGAGGCACTTATTACAAAGCAGTTCTACAAAGATGGGTTGCAAAGAAAACAAGCTAGACACAGAAGAAGACAGAGTGAGATGGACTCAAAAGATTAAAACAGATTGCTAGAGTTAGTTAGAGTCAAACCTAAGCAATTCAGTCACAAGCTGAGAAAAGTCAATTTGAATCAGTCAGGTTCGAGAGGAGTTTGAGCCAGAATAACTGAGCTGAGCCTGTGAGTCAGAATTCAGAAAGAGCTAAAACTGGTGCTGTTATTCAGCTGTAAGTCTCAGAGGTGAAAACATTCTAGGCCTATGATAGAAGATGGAAAAGTACCTGTACAACAAGAAAAATTATTCATGACAGTACAAAGAGTTGAGAGACAAAAGACAGAAAAAGGTGGAGAAGAGGAAGTACTTAACTGTAAACATATGGTTACCTAATGAAACTGATGATCACATTAGACAACCCATTTAAACTATAGCACCAACTCTTAATAAAATTGAGGAAAAGTGACCACTGCACTAGCTTTCCTAGTTACCTGGGAACAAATACCAGAAAATGCTGAAAATTTACAAAATGAACAGGTAGTCTGGAATCCTATTTAAAACTATTAAAATCCATGAATTAAAAAGTTTTAATGAATCAATAACAACACAGAATTAACTCACTCTATCCAAGACATGTGTAAAATACCTGGGCTACCCCAAACAGGACTATTCCAAGATTGGAAAGATTAAACAGCACCTGTACTGGAAAGCTGTTTCTCAATTACAATTGCTGACATCTTGATGAGAAGCTGCAAATATGGACAATTGTAACAGGTCTAAAGGTATTAATATTATGAAAGGGCAATTGTTAGCTGACAGTCAATTTGCTGATTTGTGATAGCAAATGCAATTTGTTAACTCTATTATTGTACAATGTACATTAGTAGCTATAAGAGACTGGCATAATGTGGAAGAAGAAGGAAAACATTCTATGTCATTCACAAAGGTCATCCAACGTCCCAGAAAAATATTTATTGATATCTTACATAGATTAATGCTTACTATAAAAAGGTACTAATTGAAACTTTTGCTTCTGAAAATGGAAATGCAAAATGTAACAAAAGTTCTTAGACCTTTATTAGATGAATCAGTACCCGCGGATGAATGTATTCGAACTACTTGTGATATTGGCTTTAATGAAAATGTAGTTGGACAAGCAATGCATAATAATCCTCAGTGTCAAAATGTGTGTTGTTTTATGAAAGACAATGTTACATGCAAGACTTTCCAGGATTTGTAGAGGGTGTGGTAAGGTGAAGCATTGGACTAATGAATACAAGAGATATTGGAGGTAATATCTTTTTTATTAGATAATTTCTTTATTTACATTTCAAATGCTATCCCAAAAGTTCCCTCCCCCCTCCCCCACCCCTGCTCTCCTACCCATCCACTCCCACTTCTTGGCCCTGGCATTCCCCTGTACTGGGGCATATATAGTTTGCAAGACTATGAGGCCTCTCTTCTCAATGATGGCCGATTAGGCCATCTTCTGCTACATATGCAGCTAGAAACATGAGCTCTGGGGGGTACTGGTTAGTTCATATTGTAGTTACACCTATAGGGTTGCAATATCTTAATGAGGGTAAACTCCCTATGAGCTAATCTTTTAAATATGGGAAAGTCCTGGTGGTGGGGGGTGGGGGGGCAGGCAGTAGCTCATACCCTGGCAATAAACAATACCAGCCAGGCATTTCCAGTCAGGAATGGAATAGCTCATCCAAACTGGGTATCCAGTATCTAATGCCTGCTTCAGAAGATAATACTGCTCTAGTTAGACACAAGTAGCTCATCAATTAAGGCCAGAATCTTTCCAATAGAAAGACCAAGAAACTCTAGAGATACCTGAAACCAACAGCCTTACCTTCAAAGTAGTTAACTTTCAAACCTGTGTAGGTAGAGCAGTGTCCCTTGAGTAAAGAAAAATTATAGGCACTTGAACAACTGGTACAGAACAACTGGTACAAGAACAGCTGAAAGCTCAATAGACAGAACAGTCTACAAATCCTTAGAATTTCCTGCATTTGACCTTGAAAAAGAATTGGAAGTTGGAGGATGTTGACTTCCTTAAGGGCTGTAAATATCTTGATATGACTTGTGGCTCCATTGCAGACTGGAATCCCCTTACATTCTATATTACAACAAATAGCTTACAATAATTATTAACTTAGAACTCTGCTTCTTTCCTATTCTCCTACAAGCTCAAAATAGGGAAAAATTTCATTTTATAATACTTACTTAAAATAGTGTGAAATAATTCACAAACAGTATCCTCAATACATGATTTACCATTATATGGAAGATATCTTTTGGAATGGTTCTGATGCAAATACATTAAAGAGAATGTTTAAAGAAGCAAAACATAGTTTGAATTTACAAACTGCTAATGAAAATAATGTAGACAGGACATTCTATAAATTCTCTAGGATGTAAATTCAGTCGACAAAATAATCAAAAAAGGTACTGATCTAAAGAGAATGTCCTTAGCCTTACAGAAGCTGTGCAATTTTATGAGGTCCCATTTGTCAATTCTTGATCTTAGAGCATAACCTATTGGTGTTCTGTTCAGGAAAATTTCCCCTGTGCCTATTTTTATCAGCCTGAAGATACCTCATGAAGCTGCAAAAAGTTCCAAAATTGTACCATTAGATGGAAAACAAGCATGCAGTATATAAGCTGTAACACTCTAAATTCAAGCCAAAAATGTTGATAAGCATGTATAAACCTAAAATAATCATCTGTTTCTATATTATCTGGTCAAGTGTCCTAACGATCTCTCCTCAGATTTATTGAAATATTTATTATTTTATACATCATGACATCAGTTTCCCTTGGATCTCAAAACAGCCCAGCATTCCCCATTGAATGTGTACAATTTTCACAGAATTCATGCTTATATCTTTTGTTTCCTCCTTTCTAAATATTCAATGTGTTTATTGATACCTTTAAATTTTATTTCAACAAACATTATAGTGAAAATGAATTATATATAATTAAAAAAAGATATCACATATGACAGAAATAGAAAAATAAATCATATAAAATATTAAAACTACATAGAAGGTAATACATATTAAATTTTGTCTATAAAATGAATTTTTCTTAGTTTTTGAAAAATTATGATTATTAAAGGTCTAGCAGGCTTTTGCACACAGCCATCAGAGTTTTTTTTTTTTTTTTCTATTTTCCCTACCATTTATATTTTAAAAGGAAAATTTAACTGTATGCCAACAAAAACTAATTTAGATTCTTAGAGCTTATAAGTTTGGAGAAAATAAATAACTCTCTTAGTTTGTTTTGTTTTCTCATTTTCATGTAAGTTATTAGTATGAGTTTTCTTTCTTCATCATAGTAATCATTCTATATGGAGAAAACGGGATGCTGAGGAAACCTTAATTTTGAGGGTTAATGTTTAATCACCATTATTACATGCCTCTTCCTCATTAGATCAATAATTCAAAAGGTCTAATGCAGTGTGAAAGCAATTGCATTCATCAACTTGGAAATGTATGGTGGCTATTGTCAGTGGAACCACCCTTAAAAACACTACTGGAGATGCTCATTGAACCAGTGAATACCTATGGGAGATTGGGTCAAACACGTTTAAAAGTGCACAAAATATATGAGTAATTGCTTAACATAAATAAGAAGACCATTCTGACCATTGTATGTAAAGTATAATTCACATGTATAAATCTGTAATATATCTCAGTTTCTAGACAGATATTAATTTATATACAAACTAATTTCTATGCAATTTTGTGCTCATATTGTAATGATATTTTCATTAAATTTTACATAAAGGTCAGATAATAACCCGCGGATCACACTCAATATGAAGAGATTACATATCAAACAAGTTTTCAAATATGCAAAACATATTCCCGAAGACATAAGGTCATTTTTCAGTATCCAATATTTTCAGCAATGTACTGACTTCTTTACCATGATTATATTATAGTGGTATAACCATAAGAAAATTAACGTTTTCTATGAAAATGTTTACTTCAAGAAGAAAAAGTATTAGTAAATTTTTCTGTTTTTCTCCAAATAACAAGTAATCGATTTACTACATTTTTAAGTTGGAAGATCTTTACAGAATTCATAAACTGTAAAGTAATTTAGTTAGAAATGACATTTTGTATGATCATTTAACATTTAGAATTTCAATAATTTATTAAAATAACTTCTAATTTATGCACCTGACATATCTAGTCTTTAGTTAGTTGTCAATGTACCCGTTAAGATAAAATAGATTCATTAATTAATGAATTGTTAATTAAAAACACAAAGGAAGCCCTGACATGCTGTATTAAATGATTAATATTTTAAAAAAGATGACTGTACCAAATACTGTGAAGATTTGACTGGAAGCAGAATTTCCTCCCACTACTGCTGTGAATATAAAATAGATAAACATCTTTGAGAAAGCGTTTTTACAGTATGGGGTTGTCAGATTTTTCACTATTCCTGTAAAGCTTGCAGGAACCAGATGGTGCAGCTACACTACTCATACGCTGCTATTGAACATGAACTAGTAAAGGGAATATTTGTCTAGATGCTGCACATGGATCCTACTCTTGGTAACATATACAATTGCCCAAATCAATTCTTACATAAATTAACAAGTGAATATACATAATACTAGTCTAATAGACTACTAAACTAGTCTATTATTTTCTGAGTTTTATTATCAATATAATTTGGTTTGTTTATGAAAATAATAGTTGAACATTAGAACATTTATGGAAAATAATAGAGGCTAAGACTTCATATTATGCACCCTCCATGATTGTATATAACATTTCTGAAGAGCTTAAAGGCACACTCAATCTGCTGAGCATGGACAGATAAAATGGAACAGCAAAAGGGAATATTCATATTTAGTAGGAATGTGAAGGATTTTACAGAGTAAAATGGTGATCAACACTGCCATTTACAGGTGCAGGAGCCTTATGTACATCAGTGATATACATAAGGCAGTAAATTGAGGAGCACAGGACTTGATTTTCCATGGTTATCAGTTTTGCTGAATGAGCTATCTTGACAACATGTGAAAAACATTTTTTCTAGTAAATGTATTTATGTTTTTCTTAATTTATTCTTTGAAAATTCCACACAGGTAAACAGCTTATTTCAATTATAAACTCTATTCACTTTCCTTCCAACCTCCCCTAGAAGTTAATTCTTTAACACATCAACATCTGAATGTCAGGTCTTACTTTTGTACATTTTTCATTTATTAATCTTCCAGGTTCAGTGAATAGTGTCCACATGCACTTGACCTTAGAATCAAGTAGTTAAATATGAACAAACTTTCAGTGGCCCAACTAGATAAAAACAACCCTTAATTCCCTACTAGGTAATCACATAGTCACATGTCAAAAGCTCCTCACATAGACATGTGGCTTCCACTACATGGTACAATTTTGCCTAACTTGGTCTATTACTGATCTTTGTGAAGCTATTGAGTGCTTCCTCAAGTTTACATAAAAAGCAAGTATGCCATGTTCAGAGAAAAGAATTCCATAAAATTTTCATCTCCTTCTTTTTCTTTATGTTACTTATTCCCTTCATTTAAATATTTCTTGGGTACCAGTGAACTGCATCTAGGGATAACCAGCTGTTCTCTTAGTTAGATTTGAACCATGATGACAGGAAGTAATTCATACTTGGTACTGAAATCATGTTCAAACCTCATAGTCTATTGCTTTTCGTAGTCATGGGGCCTAGGAGAGAAGATATTGATGTTTTTCTATTAATAATTAACTATCATTATCTTGATGGTGGTAACACTTTCACAGACCAATAAATCTGTCAAAATTACTAATTGTTTTCTTTTTAATTTGTAGAGTCTATTGCATGACAACTCTACTACAGGAAAACTCTTTTAGGAATAAGAAGAGATGTATTGTCTTACTTTCAGATAGGGCCTGTTGCAGTTGAAAATTTTCTGTTTTGAAATTACAATTCTTTGCTTCTAAAGATTTTTCTCACCATAATTATTATGAGTTTCACATTTTTTTGAGAAAAATAGAAGGGAAAGTAATACAAAGCTGATTTCAAGATCAGCTACAACCTGAACATTTGTCCTCTGTGGCCACATTTTCCTTCCTGTGACGTCCACTGTATCATTCCCATTGGACACTGCTTCACTCGTATCTTCTCATTCTCTTCTGAGATAATCTAACCCTCTGTGTTCATGTTCCCAAGTTTTTATTTGTTAGTGATAATTCAGATATCAATGCCTTGAGTGTTTATCTATAAAAGGGAAGGGTTGGTATTTCACATCAAATACCTTTAAATGAAAGGTGGGATTATCAATGTGATTTGGACATAAACTTTCCATCAAAAGCTGCATGAATTTAAAAAAAAAAATTTCCCCCAGTAGTTAAGTATCAGAAGACAGAGTCAGGCATGGTGATGCATGACTTTATTTCCAGCACTCAGGAGACAGAGGCAGGCAGAACTCTGTTTGGTCTAGGTCAGGCTTGACTATAAAGTGAGTTCTAGGACCTCCAGGGATGTTATACATGGAAACCTAGTCTTGGAAAAACAAAACAAAACAAACAAAAACACATTGTTAAGGAATATAGTGGACTGAGGTATTTCTTTAGAGGATACGTTTCATCACGTGACTATTCCTCACCTTAGCTGTTGCTTGGCTTTTAGGTAAGCATCTCTGTTCCAGTGTTTTCTTCTTCATGAAGCTGGGATTAGCATAGGGCCACATACAATAGAACATGACAACAGAATTAAAACCTCTAAAACTGCTAGCCAAACATGCGTTTTTCTCAGATACTTTCCCAATACCAACTAAAAAGTGAGTAACACAGTCACTTTACAATGATGCTTAGTACAGACAGATGACACCTTTGCATACATTAACTGTGAAGGAAATTTTGAGTGGCTCCTAAAAAGCTGCAAAATAATTCTTTTGCATTATAAATTACAAATCACATAGAAATATAATTTCTATTAGTTTTATATCTCAAACTAGTGAGTTTTGTAACCTTCCCTTTAATAAAATGCTACAGTTTCATTGTGTTTTGAGTCTCATCATTGATTCCATTGTCAGTGTTATTTGGTCATAAGACATATGATTGGATAGTAGAAGTTCTAGTCCATTCCATGGACACTGAAAACTCACACCAGTTGTGCTTGTCAAGACCAGACTTGTACAAGTTTGATCCTGTCAAATTTTCTTTAAAGATGGGCAATGGACACCTGATTCTCCATCACTTCTTGAGGGACTATTACATGCTGAAGATTGTTAGGGATAAACTATGCCCCTGCCATAGTGTAACCACTTATGTTATGCTCCAGCAAATAAGTTACTGCCAAAACATGTACAAGAAGTTCTAGTTAAATTTAGTGGGTCACATATACAAGAAGGTCTGAAAGTAGAAATTATTGGAAAGGCTTCCAGTGGAAGATGGAAAGCATGAGAGATGAGAACTGCTAGAGCAATTAAAAATGAGTAAAATTCATTTTATGAATTTATAAAAACCAAAAAAATTAAGGAGTCAAAGGATAAATGACACATTTTTATTTTTAAAAAAGTTACAATAAAGCAAAATATCCAGCATGGATTGGGGAGCTGCAAATCCCTACCTCCATCTGAGAAGGTATGGGATGATGATGGCTACTGAAGGAGAGACAGTCACTTTTCTTTAGTTGTGAAATCTCTAATAGAATTCTGGTGGTCCTGTGTGTTCTGAACCCATGTGTATATGGATAGCATCTATTGGACTAAGTGTGTCATTGACTTTTTTTTTTTTTTAAATGAGAACAAGTAGCTGGAATGGAGACATTTTGAGAAATACTGGAGATATCTTAAATATGACAGTCAGTGGCATAGTTATGATAAAATATTTTGGAGACATTTTCAAAGTAACAGTAAGACTTTATTTAAAAGAAATACCCAGGGAATTAATTTGGCAGTGTATCTGTACAATATTACTGAAAGTATTTTGATGACGAGGAAAAACACTGCATAAAATCAGCTGCCTCAAGAGATAAAATCCAGACTGAAAAGGTGAAAATCATACAAAGCCATCTAAACAAGGATTTCCTTGATACTGCATTCTGATTGGCACAGTAGACTAAGCTTTTTTTTTTTTTTTTTTTTTTTGCCATAATTCCTTCTTTCTCATGAAAGACTGCATTTATCTGAACTGGTAGCCCAAGTATATCTCTACTCTTTTAATTTGATTTTTTTCCTCTCTCAATATTTGGTAAGAGTTATAAACAAAGTAATGAGCTGAATATGTAATCTATGTGACTTACTGAACCAGAAAACAAGGTATAATAGCTACATAAAATATTTAAGTATCATTAATGTTATCTAATAAGGAAAGCCAGTCATGTAGGAACAAGAATATAACCAAATAGAAACACAATCTTGATACGGATACACTGCAAGGGGGAAGTTGTAAACAGAGAAGATGCACTCTGCAGTTTTTGGATAAGCTCCAGTGAAAGGAAAGAGTAACATGCTCAGTTATAATGAGAATCAGCGAAATGTGATTAAGAATGCCAAAGGGTCTAATGTCAGATGCAACAGGAGACATAAGTGATGATATTTCCAGGCACTGAACATGAGGGCTCTGATAAAATCAATTCAACAATCATTCAGTGTCCTCATATATGATGGAGTTTTGGAGGGTGGGGAAACTTAGGAGATGAATGGTGTTAGATGAGGGAATTCATTGAGATTCTATGATGCCTTCCTGGGTTCTTCCTATATCCTCAGTCTTTCAACTTCCTACCCACCACAATGCAAAGTACTTCTGCCACAAACTCACATGGTCCCACAAACATAGAACTTGATACAAAATAAACCTCAGTTTATGTTCTTCTGCCACACATTATGTCAAATGACAAGAAGCTAATGCACAGAGAAAGTCTGTGTACCTGAAATATATTATAGAATTTGGCATATAATAGATAAAATGTCTCAATTATGTCTCATTGACATAATTTAACATATGCCATTTAACATAGCCATTCATATTTAAAACCCCAAACTACAATATTGTTGTTGTCTAAATATTTCTGTTTTCTGTGTATGATTGAAAGGCAGATATGAACTGTAATAAGCCAGAGAACTTCATTTATAGTTTATTAATGAGCCAAATTCTTTATATCCTAAATATTTCTACTGATGCCAATGTAAAACATACATATAAATTATAGGTACAATATAAGTATAGGTTGCCTTAATAATATTTTGATTTCTTTCTTCTATTCTCTAAGCTTTGAAATAAACTGTAGACAAGGTATCCCATGGCTCCTACTTTAAATACAACAGAATATCCTCTTTGCTACTAGTATGTTGTGATAAAACTGACCAAAATGCCCGAGAAGAATAAAGGTTTTGTCAGAATGACACGTTAGTGCCCACCAGCAGAGCCACCAAGAAAGCAACTCAGGGTAAACTTAGATGCTAATTTGATTCTTTTTTTTTTTTTCCATCTGCTGTTGCTGCTGCTGCTGTTATTGTTGTTGTTTATTCTTGAGACTGTATTTTAATTACGTCTTGCCTGTCCTTTTTCTCTCTACAAATCATACCAAAATCTTCTTCAAATTCATTATTCCACTTCAAATTTATTACAGTTTGATAATTTGCTATTGCATGCATATTTGTAATTTTGAATTCATATTGTCTTCATATAACCTGTTAAGGACATTAATGCTCCTTGAATGTACATTATCAGGGCTGACCATCTAGCATGGGACAGCCAATTAATATGCTTATCACAGTGGGGGAACCACCACTTTTGCTTCCAGGTAGTCTCAGTGGTTTCCAGTATTTGTGTAAGCTTGAGTTCTGTTAGGCTTTTACCTGGGCAGTTTGCCATGTTTCTTGGCGTCCTCTTTGTTCATCTCATGTTTACATAGCCATGTTTGTTGAGATTTTACAGGTGTTTTAGTTAGGATTATTATTGCTGTGTTGAAACACCGTGACTAAATGCCACTTAGAGCAGAAAGGATTTACTTGACTGGTACTTCCACATTAGTGTTCATCATGGAAGGAAGTCAGGACAGGAAATCAAAGTTAGAGCAACTTGGAAGCAGAAGCTGATTCACAGGCCATGGAGGAGGGATGCTTAATGGCTTTCTTCTTGCGGCTTGCTCAGCCTGTTTTCTTTTATAACCCAGGACCAGAAGCATAGGGATGGAACCACTCACAGTGGGCTGGGCCCTCTCATTAATCACTAATTAAGAAAATGATTTAAAGTTTTGTCAATAGCCAGATCTTACAGAGGCATTTTCTTGATTGAGGTTTTCTCCAAACAGATGGCAATAGCTTATTTCAAATTGACATAGAACTAGCCAATACAACAGGTATATTTTCTGATGTTAGTAGGAGACATTATCCCACAGTAAATTACCTGATAACTTAGGAGTACTAGGACACGAAAATAAAAATACAGATTACATAAATTATAAAAATCTGTCTGTGAAAAAAGTGGGATGAAGTAAGTAGAGGAATGTCACTACAAAAAATTATTAAAAGGTCCTTAGCCATTAGGGACAAGGGCATGATGTGTGGAACAATGTACTAAATCTGAAGTTTTGGGAAATGTTGTGCATTGTGTAATCAACTTTCCAGTGAATATATAGTTTATGAGGATGTACATTTTTCCCAAACAGGCTATGTCTGTACCAAGACCCCTTGATACATTTATGTCTCTGTTGACTTATGAAGAAAATATTCTTTCACATGTATACAGCAGAACATTACTATTACCATCATTATGATGATTATGATGATGATTATGATTTTGTCACATTGAGTTTTTTATTTCTATTTCTGCTAGGAACAGGAAGCTTTAAGATCTACAGTTAGATATTTTAAAGTTTGTTTTCATTTTAAAATAGTCTTCTTTGAAGGAAATAGTCAAATTCCAAGGTAGTCTTGAGTTCTTCCTCATAGCTGAAGTGGAAGAGAGAGTGCTCACGTATTCACATCCAGGCAAACAAGGTTAAAGAAATAAAGAATGACCAAGCCCAGCATATATGGATATGGTGAAATCTTGACTGAAATGCCTTGATAAAACATAACTCAATAAGATATTAAGCAGTCTTTAATAAAATAATTATCACAGAAATGGAAAGGAAAGTCTGATGCTCTATGTCAATCAAGTTTTATAATTGTGTCTACTTTTAGATACTGACCTTTGGGGCAGAGGAAAGACTAAAACACAGGAGATGGTCAGAAAAGAGAAACAGGCTTAATTAACCTTCTGGCAAACAGAGGTATTAAAGGAATTAGATTTGTTTAGTTTAGAGACGAGGGAAAAGAACGGTGATGTGATTACAGCAATGACTCACAAAGTAATTAGAAGGGAAATACGTTTTTCCTTGTTAGTCCAGGACTGCATGAAACCCAGGGAACTTTAATAAGGCACTAATTTTATTTTCAGATATAAAATTTTAAAAGGTACACTATTTTCAAGAATTGACTACTAATAAGTTACTGTGTAGCCTTCTGTGCTAGTGTGGATTCCAGTGGGACTGCCTTTGTGAGAACCTGCTACTTATCTGACGAGCGAATTGGTGTACTGTTAGATCTGTGATAAACAAGTTCCCCAAAGCTTTCCTACTTGTTTTCCTAGATTCCCTTTTTCTGAAAGGTTACAACAAACAATATATATCCACCCCTATAAAGTCAATATTTTTTCTTCCAAGAAACTCATATTTATTTAATATTGATAGTATGCGTTGTAACTAAAACCAGGGGGAAAAGGTTCATTTCATTTTTTATAATATTAATTTTCTTTTTTACACTCCAGATTTTATTCCTATGCCAGTCCACCTTCCGACTATTCCACATCCCATACCTCCTCCCTGCCCCCCCCCCCGTCTTAAGAAGGATGTCCCCATCTCCCACCCCACACCCAACCAGACCTCTAAACTCCCTGGGACCTCCAGTCTCTTGAGGGTTAGGCATACCTTCTCTGAGTCCAGACCCAGCAGTCCTCTGCTGAATATGTGTTGGGGGCATCATATCAGCTGGTGTATACTGCCTGGTTGGCGGTCTATTGTTTGAGAGATCTCAAGGATCCAGGTTAATTGAGACTCCTGGTTCTCCTATAGGGTTAGTCTCCTTCTCAGCTTCTGCCAGCTTTTCCCTAATTCATCCACGGTGGTCAGTGGCGTCTGTCTATTGGTTGGGTGTAAGTATCTGCATCTGACTCTTTCAGCTGCTTGCTGGGTCTTCCAGAGGGCAGTCATGGTAGGTCCCTTTTTGTGAGTGCTTCAACATTAGTGTCAGGCCTTGGGGCCTCCCCTTGAGTTGGATCCCACTTTGTGTCTTTCTCTGAAACTTCTTTTCCTTAGGTATCTCTTCATTTCCATCTCTGCAATTCTTTCACACAGGAACAATTTTGGGTCAGCATTTTGACTATGGGAAGGCAACCTCATTCCTCACTTGATGCCCTGTCTTTCTACAACTTTCCTCTCCCCACTCAGGTCCTTACTTTTGAGTCCTAAGAGTCTTTCACCTCCCAGGTCTCTGGTATATTCTGGAGGGTCCTTCCCAATCTCCTACCTCCCAAGGTTGCCTGTTTCTATGCTTTCTGCTGGCCCTCAGGGCTTCAGTCTACCCAATGCCAGATTGTGTTCCCCTCTTCCATTCCCTAATGTCTTTCCCTCCCAGGTCCCTCCCTCCCTCACCCATTGTGATTGTTTTCTTCTATCTCCTATGTGCTACTGAGTTGTCCTCACTTGTGCCCTTCAGCTTATTGACGTTTTTGAGTTCTGTGGACTGTATCATGGGTATTCTGTACTTTTTCTTTGGGCTAATATCTGTTTATTAGTGAACACATACCATGCATGTCCTTTTGGATCTGAGTTTCCTCATTAAAGATGATATTTTCGAGTTCCATCCATATGCCTGCAAAACTCAGGATATCCTCATTCTTAATAGCTGAGCAGTATTCCATTATGTAAATGAACCACATTTTATGCATCCATTCTTCTGTCATGGGACAACTGGGTTGTTTCCAGCTTCTAGTTATCACAAACAGGGCTGCTATAAACATAGTAGAACACATGCCCCTGTGGGTATATTCCCAAGAGTGAAATAGCTGGGTCTTCAGGTAGATCAATTTTCTGAGGAACCTCCAGATTGATTTCCAGAGTGGTTGTACCAGTTTGCAATCCCACCAGCAATGGAGGAGTGTTCCTCTCTCCCCACAGGACAGTTCACAATCATCTGCAACTCATGTTTCAGGGACTCTGACACCTTTGTGGGCACAGAATACACACACGGTGCACTGATATAAAAGCATGTAAAATATCCATAAACGTCAAAATAAAACAAAATAAATTCCAAGGAATACAATGAATAGAACAAGTCACTCAGATAAATTTAACAATCAAAAATATGTCGTAACAGGTTTTCCTTTTACCAAATTGTTATATACTCCATCTTCTAAAAATTAATGTTCAATACTCAAAAGTTCCTGCTGCTTTCACCATGATAGAAGATTGTTAAGTGTTTCTTCTGCTTCCCCTCCTCCTCATCCTGTTTACCTTCCTCCTCTTTGTCTTTTGAAATGTGAAACACTTTATCCAGACACTCAAAACTTGTTAGCACGCTGAAAACACGTAAGTGCTGACTGCTCATCCCTAAATCAGGCACCTATGTATGCTACATTCTCTCATACAGAGAAACAGTAGTGGGAGGAGAGAGAACCTGGGAGACTGTAAGCATGGAGCACGGGGAGAAGTGGTACTAAATAACATCTTCTGGATATGAACATTGCCTTGGCAGTCATGTTCACAGGGCAGCTAAGGTTAAGACCCCATTCAAATTGCACAAACAAAGATCTGAAGTAGTCTTAGAACTAGTTAGGAAGGAGAAAATAGTCCTGAGGAATTGGAGGAAAGCAAAGAAGATAATGGATTTGAATATCATCATGATAAACTGTACATATGCATCTTATTTTCAACATAAAAACAAATTACAAACTTGACAAGTCATGGACATGTAATGATCCGTAAGGAGATGGAGCTGTTACTGTGACTGGTATTAAGCAAAGCTTCTTGAAGAGAATTGTATATATAACAGAGGGAATTGAGATTCAAACTAATTTTGACTGGCTGGAATGAATATTGTCAGACATTTTTGGCTTCAGTGGTATTTTGTTTGCTATTGCTTCATTTTTTATGATGTAAATAATATTAGTAAGATTTATTTTTCAGAAAATTCAGATTATGTGTGAGCAGTGGAATAAGCTTTAAACCATCGAAGTGTAGAGTATTCAAGATATGGCAACTAGCCTAAATAGAATAATAGCTTATAGCATATAGTAAAGAGAGGATTATGGATAAAGATGATTTAATAGAGAAATTGACTGGCTTAGTTCATTTGTTAGATGGGAGGTGTGAAATCTTAACAATCAAGTAACAGATTGTCTTTTTATTAAGTACTTCCATTGAAGGGTAAAATACTTATAATTATCTGAAGTATAATCACTCCTGATTGTTAGATAATGTAGACAATTTTACTGAAAGGCAATTTGTGTCTCTTAGGTATTAACATTTTTCACTCTTCTACAAGATACTTCAGTTGTTGAGTATCCCTTGAACATGATAAATATTAATGTCTGGACGGCCTCGCTTTTAAGCTTGTCATCAGTTAGC
This sequence comes from Mus pahari, assembly GCF_900095145.1. Lineage (NCBI taxonomy): Eukaryota > Metazoa > Chordata > Mammalia > Rodentia > Muridae > Mus > Mus pahari. The sequence goes on from NC_034601.1 coordinate 73,514,636, forward strand.
TCTCTTTATTATCTGCATTCCAAATTTAGGATGATATATTAAGAGCTCTTTATCTTTTCATTATCCTGTGTTCATTTGTCTACCACTTGAGTAGTTCATGTTCAGTGAAATACCAATTGAGCTTAAAAGTAGGGTGTAGAATTACTGTATATGTTTCTCCCTATGAAGCATATTGTATGGTTTTCACCTCCATTCTTTTCTCATTTTTTCTCTCTTATTTTATTATATTGATTTTTAAAAAAAAATTTTAGTTTGCAGTTTAAAGTAAGACTAAGCTAGATTAAATGAAATTCCAGAAAGACTCATGAGGCCCTCCTTGGATTTAAGGATTTCTTCCCCAACTTCTCCATGCATGAAAATTAAACCCTTAAAATGAAAATATATTGTGTCTTAATTGAGGGCCGAAACCTCGCACCTTGGTGGGAGGTTTAATAAGGGCTAGGACATTGTCCAATTTAGAATTCCTTGTAGGAGGAAAGTAACTGAGTTGTAAGACTAAGGAATTGAACAAGTCATCGGTCTCATGATGTTTCTGAACCAAGATACACATAAACTCTGCTCAGGTTTATGGAAAATAATAATAATAACAATATGTATTTGTCTTAGTCAGGGTTTCTATTCCTGCACAACATTATGACCAAGAA
>NC_034601.1:73515679-73517170 GCF_900095145.1 Mus pahari
TTTTCTTCATTTACATTTCAAATGCTATCCCGAAAGTCCCCTATACCCTCCACCTACCCTGCTCTCCTGCCTACTCACTCCCACTTCTTGGCCCTGGCGTTCCCCTGTATGGGGCATATAAAGTTTGCAAGACCAAGGGGCATCTCTTCCCAACGATGGCTGACTAGGCCATCTTCTGCTATATATGCAGCTTAAGAGAGGACCTTCAAGGAGGAGAAACTCCAAAGACCAGCCTGCCTGCAGGGGAATCTCAGACCTGCAAAGCTTCTTGGAATCTTTGAAGCACTAAGGTTGCAGATTTTAAGAGATGCAGCCTTTGTATTCCCTCTACTTGTGTAAATAACCCCTAACCCATGCACTTATAAATGCCCTAAATCAACACATTGGTCGGCCAATGGAGGCTTTGTTGTGAATATCATTTGTGTTTGTCTTTGTTTGACTATATAAGATGAATCAAAATCTATGCTTCATCATCCCGGTAATAATCTAATGAAACAAAATAAATAAACATAGTTGGGTTTTCAAAGTAAAATTTAATATTATGTTTGAGGATAATAAATCCTAGTCTATTATGCGCCATGGGAAACAATCCAACAATCTAAAAATATTTCTAATTACTTATAAATTTTAATTTAATCTTTCTGTTTACACTCCAGATTTTATCCCCCTTCTGGTCTACCTTCTAACTATTCCTTCTAACTATTCCCCCAACACCCACCCCACCAAACCTCCCCACTCCCTGTGCCCTCCAGTTTCTTGAAAGTCAGGTGCATCTTCTCTGACTGAATCCAGACCTGGCAGTCCTCTCTTGTATACGTGTTGGGGGCCTCATTTCAGATGGTGTGTGCTGCCTAGTTGGTGGTCTAGTGTCTGAGAGATCTGGAGGGGCCAGGTTAGTTGAGACTGCTGGTCCTCTTACAGGGTCTCTCTCCTCAGCTTCTTTCAGCCTTCTCTAATTCAACCACAGGGATCAGCAGCTTCTGTCTATTGACTGGGTATAAATATCTGCATCTGACTCTTTCAGCTGCTTGTTGGGTCTTTCGGGGCAGTCATGATAGACCCCTTTTTGTGAGTGCTCCACAGTCTCAATAATAGTGTCAGGCCCTAGGACCTTCCCTTGAGCTGGATCCCACTTTGGGCCTGTTGCTGGACCTCCTTTTCCTCAGGTTCTTCTCCATTTTAGTCCCTGCAGTTCTTCCAGACAAGATCAATTCTGGGTCACAGATTTTGACTCCACAGTCAAAATCTTTCTGCTGGAGGTGAGCTCTACAAGTTTCTGCTCCCCATTGTAGGACATTTCATCTAAGATCCCACCCTTTTAGTCCTGAGGGTCTTTCACTTCCAAGGTCTCTGGTACATTCTGGAAGGTCCCCTCCCAACCTCCTACTATGGGAAGATGCCTGTTTCAATTCTTTCTGCTGGCCAACAGGGCTTCAGCCCCTTTCCCCTTACAATACCTGATCATGTTTCTCCCCTTCCCTCTCTGTCCCC
>NC_034601.1:73517297-73585462 GCF_900095145.1 Mus pahari
TTCTCTCCCTCCCTCCCCCCTCCTCTCTATCTATTGAACCAATGAATTAGTGGATTGCTGTACCAGTTAGCCATACTCTATATATTAAAGCTGTTATCTGAGTTGTGAAAATGAATTTTTCATCTTTTTAGTTGTGAAAATGAATTTTTCATCTTTTTTTTTTGTTCTCTCTGTTCTTTCTGCAACCTGTCTTTTAAATTGTCCCAATAAAGTTGCCATACACACCTACCACAGCATACCACAGCACACTGCAGCACACCATAGCACACCACACCACACCACACCATACAACACCACATCATCCTCTCTCTCTCTCTCTCTCTCTCTCTCTCTCTCTCTCTCTCTCTCTCTCTGCATGCCTACTATGTTCTTTGATTTTTCATTTTAAATGCATTTATATTTATTTATTTCTTCATACTTTTATTGGTTATTTTACTTATGTGCATTTCAAATGTTATCCCCTTTCCCAGTTTCCCCTCCACAAAACCCCTATTTCTTCCCACCCAACCATTGCCTTTATGAGCATGCTCTTCCCCCACCCACTCCCTCCTCAGCACCCTGGTATTTCCTTACCCTGGGTCATTGAGCACCCACAGGACCAAGGGGCTCCCCTCCTAGTGAAGACACATAAGGCAATCCTGTTCTACATATCAAAGCTGGAGCCATGGGTCCACCCATGTGTATTCTCTGGTTGATGGTTTAGTCCCTGGGAGCTTTGGGGGGATCTGGATTGTTGATATTGTTGTTCTTCCTATGGGGTTGCAAACCCCTTCAGCTCCTTCAGTCCTTGCCCCAACTCCTCCCCTGGGGTCCCCACACTCAAACTGATGTTTGGCTGTGTGCTTCCAAATATGTATTGGTCAGGCTCTGGCAGAGCGTGGGGCTACCCACCCACCTCAAAGATTATATTCCAGAATTCCTCCTGTCAAGAGGAAATGCAGGGATAAAGCATGGAGCAGAAACTGAAGGAAAGGCTATTCAGATACCACCACAGCTAGGGATCCATCCCACATGCAGCAGACCCCACACCCAGACACTATTGCTGATACCAAGAAGTGCTTGCTGACACAAGTGTACTACGTTATGTAGCTTATGTTTTCTGCCTTGTTCTCCTTTGAGTTGGATGTATCCTATCTCTGACTGATTCTTTCAAATCTTTCTCTGACACATCACTTTGTCTGCCCTTCAAATAGACATCATTTTTAAACATGACTGTTTGTTGTTTGCTTCTACAAACTAAACTTACCTTCATTGTTATGGAATTAAAGGTGTATACTAAGGGTTTGTCTGTATTTCACCCAGAGCATACTGTAATCCAGAGCATGCCAGATATTCCTGTCTGGTCTTAAAGATCTAGATGGTCTTTGGATGTGATTCTTTGCCAGAACATCCATTATACTAGTTTAAAATTTCCTCTACAATCTGGGCCTTAGTTTCACCTAACCCCACCAACCACCCTCCATCTCCCATAGATCAACTCCCCTCGGTTTACATTCAGAAAAGAGCAGGCCTCCCTGGAATATCAACAAAACAGCATTATTTCATATGTAAGTATTCAATAGAGAATTTTTGCATGTATGTCGATAAGGAACATGGTTCTTTATTTTTGAGGAGATCTCAGTGTAGTTTTAGCACCAAGTTAATAGTGACATCATAAACTTTAGCAAATATTTTTTTCATTTTATATTTGTGAAATTTGAGAAATACTGATATTAATTCTTCTCAAAAGGGCTAGTAGAAATACTTGCTGGGTCCATCTGCTTTGCATTTTTGTTGTTGTTGACAAGAGATTTACTTGTTACTTTTATTTGACTGTTTAAATTGATTACTTGGTATGTATTTTACATTGATAGGCCATATATATGAAAACATTTATATTTTTTCTAGATTTTCTACTTTTTTGAAATACAAGTTTTTAAAAGACATTTCTCATGATTCTCTGAATTTCCTCAGTGTCTTTCTAATACACTTTTTTATCTCTAATTCTATAAATTTACATCTTCTCTATATGTCTATTCACCTAATTTGGCTAAGAACTTTTCAGTTTTGTTCATTTTCACAAAGAATTAACAAAGAAGATGAGCTGGAATAGAAGACTGTTAAGGTCAGTGGGAAATAGCTAGGGGAACACTCGGTCTGCATCAACATGTGGAAATCCCAGGAAATGGAGACAGGGTTGGAGGGTCTACAACAGGCAGATCACAATAGGTCTAAAATAAGTCAGAACAGAAAAGAATCTTTGTACTTCCTTTTTTTCCCCAACAAGACCAGTTGTTTGTACCTGTTTTTGCATGGTTGTAAAGCCACTGGTAGAGTCTCAGGATCCATATCCCTGAAGAAAACCAGCCCTTCCTTCTCCTTGCAGATATAAATTGCCAATAGTTCCTTATTTAGGGGGAGGGCTATATAGAACCCTCTCCTATTTATGCTGGGTTTGGCAGACATGATTTTGTGCGTGGAGTTCTTGTGCTTACAGTAATAGTCAAAAGAAAGTTCATATATGTAAAGGTCTGTTCCTAATGTGTTTGGAAATGCTTATTCCCATGCTATAATCTAATAGTTCTGGTTTGTACAAACTTGTCATCTCCTATTCTGTAGTGATCCTTTGGGAGATAGTCTTCAGTATAGACATCAAATTGAGTGGTGAGCATTCATTCCTGTCACTTGATGTCTTTATGTTGATCATGTGTGAGTCCAGCTCTTGATCTGTTGTGGAAGAGTTGCTACCAAGTATGCGCTGATATTTTATATTTCCTCCAGTTGAAATAATACCAATACAATACTGTTAGTCACTTGCAAATATATTTCCAGGTGCTTATCTTCTTCAGGATTTTTTTTTATAAAATGAGAAAATGCTGTTAATAATTTCTTTGAGTTTCAATGAAACATAATCAACACATAAAGATATAATAGATAAAAAAATAATTGCTCTTCCTCATACATCTCACAACTTTTCTGTATTTTAGAAATAGGCTTAAATAGAATAATTACTCCCCTTTCATTAAATTAAATTAAGAATATAAGCATCCACAATTAAACAATAACATTTAATGGATTATTGTTATAACAATTCCCACTTTGATGACAATTTACATAGAAAAACAGAAGTATACCAAAACCACCAATTGATGTAGGTAAGAACAATAGAATGTTGTTCTGAGTTTTCAAAACTGTCATCAGTAGACACACATACACACACACACATACACACACACACACACACACACACACAAAACAGTACACAACTCTTAAGAAATATAATAATAACCTTAGAGCAGATATTCACAGAATAAAGAACGTATTATTTAGCCAAATAGAAATTAGACAATAGAAAGCACATATCATTTTTTACATATTTATATATTATATGACAACACTTTTCACTCACATATGAAGAAAATTTTGTTACTATCTTTTAAACAGAGAATATGAGAGATATATTTATTCTTCAGACTATGGATATGAACTATTAAATTACCAAATAATGATTAGTTAAATAGTTACTAATAATATTTACCATAAGATTGAAGCAGTGAAAAAATTAAGATAGTAAGATTTAAAAATAAAGATTCATCTAGAACCACAACATCAAACCCTTCAGCAATGAAGAAAATAAAATCAAGAAACAGGGGAAACAAGCATGTACTTATACCACAGATATACTTATTACCTTCAATGATTAACTTTTATACATGTGCAGAATAAAAGAAGGCACTCCATAGCAGTATTCTCATGTTTTCCTGGGAGGAAAAAAATAGAATAGATTTTATAGGAGAAATGATAATCAGTGGGGACTGGAGAAGTGATGAGGTAGTGGAGAGATGGAGTGGAAGGAGAGAGTGCAGAAAGAGATGGCTGGAAATTGGAAGGTATTTGGCAGGTGTTCTGGAAATCTACTTCAGTGGAAACTTCCTGGAATCTATGAAGGTGATCCTAATGAGGACTCCTAGCAATGATAATCTGATAAAACTAGAATGTAGAGGTATGTTACTTAGAGGGCACCAGTAATTGAAATACAGAACCAACTGGAATCTAATTATATCTTCAAGCTCTAACAAAGTAGATAAACATATGCACTTAATTTCCAGTCTAGACTATTTGGCTTAAGTATAATCATCACCTGTCTCCTTGTCATGTTTCATATCTTATACCTAAACAAGAATCTCCTAATGTGTGTGTGTGTGTGTGTGTGTGTGTGTGTGTGATTGTGTATGAGTATATGTTTGTGAGTTTGACATACATTAACTATTAGTAGTAGCTGGGCAATGGTGGCACACGCCTTTAATTCCAGTACTTGGGGGGTAGAGGTAGGTGGATTTCTGAGTTCGAGGCCAGCCTGGTCTACAGTATGTTTCCCAGAACAGCCACAGCTACACAGAGAAACCCTGACTCAAAAAAGAAAAAAAAATTACTATTGGTTTTGGGGGACAATATGGTGGTAAAAGAGAAAAGCATGAAAACCAGTGTTATTTAAAGATTTCTGTATGAATTAGAAACTAATGGGATTTCCATATATGAAGAGGTACAATTGAAAAAAAAATTAAGTTAGACTATAAAATGGAGTCATTTCAAAGATGCCAAAGTTGGGATAAATGTAATGTTTACAGTAGGCTTATCTTATGTGACAAGGGGAAACTGAGAGAAAAAAAATCTTGTCTTAAAACAATAAATCACATAATCACAAATAAAGGGTGTTTTATATATATAGGGAAAAACCAAGGGCTCAAGACAGAGTTCTGTGAATAATCAGTTGGGAATAATTGAGTGACAGTACAATTAAGAGTCCTTGGGTCTTTGATTCTACATTAAGTAGCTTCTAAAATTTGAATGGTCAGCCAGTGTAATTGGCTTTGAAGTCAAAATGGATGAGAACATATAAATATGGTGCTACAAACCCCAAATGTCATTTAGGGCTCTAGTTTTAATTTTTATATTACTTGCCATGACTGAGTACAACAAAGAATGGAAGAAGAAAATTATATTCAACAAGCATAAACAATTCTTGGGAAAATTTTATACATGGCAGACAGTAGCAGAGAGAACAGATGGTCAGTATCAAATTGTATGCTGCAGTGAGCTTTGGTCACCTGAGTATGCTTTCAGATTTTGAAAATGTACAAAAAAAAATGTGTAACAATATAATTGAAGATTGAACCCTCCCATTATACAAGTATAAGATTTTGCTCTTTGGTCTTTCAGTTATATACCATTTATATCACATGGAAAAGTGGAATTTAATTTCAAATGCAAGCGTAGTTTCTCAGTTAAAAAGTACTATCTAAACAGTATTTGGTAGATAATGAAATATTGAATAGGACTTCTGAAAGAAATGTCAATTTTGGTTTCTGTTTGTTTTTTGTTCTTTTGTTTTTTCATGTGAATAAATGAATTAAGGCCGCATGAGTGTTCACTTTTATTTAGACAACTTTGGATTCTTTTGAACATTTAGATATATAACTAATATTAATCTTCTCCAAGGCATCAAAGTGCAGAGAGAAGGAAAAAGAAAATTACACATGCACGTAAACTTTCAATAATCCGAATGGATCTTGCAAACTAAGGCAGGTGACAAAAATAGATATAGTGGAGCCATGCACAGTGGTGGAGCAGTGCTTTATAAAATAAAGTTAGAGTTCCCAGCATTCTAACGTAATAATAAACATGGGAGGATTGTTTAAAAATGTAAATATTCTAGTAAGCATTAAGGACAAAAGTGGTGACTGGAAACAAAGGCGAGAAGAAAAAGAAAGCGGGGGAGACACGGGATCATGGGAAGAGCTGCAGTTACTTAAATGGAATGATTAAAGGGAATATGAAAGAATCCTTTATGCTAACATTAAAATCACAAAAAAAAAAAAAAAAAAACAAAAACAGAAAATAAGAACAAAAGAAAGAAAAAAGAATGTACCAGGAAGTCAATGGGAGAGTGAACATGACAAGTGGTTCATCTGGGAAATTAAAGTTAGAGTCAGCCTTTCAGCTCTTTCCTTATAATTTCACCAAAAGGGTGAACAGAAACTTTTATCACTTCGCATCAAAACTAATCAAGATGTGAAAGGTTTTCAAGTGTGGACACAGTTTAAGTGGCTGAGACAGGGAAACATTAGTGGAGACAATGAGTAGAAATTCCTGGAAGCCGTTACTTTATTAACAATAACACCTTAATTATTTTTCGTCGATGGAGCATTTGGCAATTTCGAAATCATTTTCCACTGCTTTCCTCTGACCCTTACAGAACTCTTTAAGAAGCACGGAGACAGTGTTATTATCATGGGACAAAAATGAGACCTTGGGATGTTAAAAGTCTAGACCAAAGACTTAAGACTATTAAGCAAATGACATGTCCCAGAAATATCATATATATTGCTCGCTAGAGGTATTGCTCTTTGCTCTAAATAATGATGACTGTCATTTAATCTCATTACTTGCCTGTATTTAATAAAAAGTACCACTCTAGATGACTGAGCTTTTTTACAAAGCAAGTTAGGGTGCTTGAAATGTGACATTACAAGAAATTTACAGGTTACGCATGGTTAGTAATAATGGTTGTGTTGGAAAGTAGAAAAAACATTGGAAAAAATTTGATAAAAGGTGATGGTTTTGAAAGAACATAATCAAATAAGGAAGAAAATTTTAATATTGTCTTCACAAAAATTTTGGTTTTATATTTTTAACTGTAACACTTTTCATTAAAGTATAAGTCATACAGAAATGCTCTGCATGATATTTTGTAATTTGTAATTAATGCTTTTTTTTTTTCTATGATTTGCCTAAGGAAAATACTTTCAGTTTCCACTGTCTTGCAGCATGTTTAAATACTGCTATAAATGTGCATCAAAAGAAGACACATTTTGGTGCATAGTCAAGTTATTAAATGTGTCTATACCTAAGACTCTTCCTCTGTGAAAGGTGATAACAGGATACCTGCCCAGGACTGTGAAGGAGAGTAAAGAAGTAACACGGAGAAGGTTACAAGTGTTTGCTTTCAATGGCAGCATACACTGAAGACTAGTATTTTCTATTTCCAATTGTAACTGGTTTTAAATTTTTGAAATAAGTCCATCCTTGAAAATATAAAAATAAATAGAAAGTATATACTTCAAATTTTAATCATTAAATAAAATGCTCCAACATAAAGTAGGTCCCATTCCTTATTAGTTTGCAATTATTTCCAATCTTTTCACACAAACTTTGAACCAAATATGACAATTAGTGTAGTATGTATTTTTAATGCTTTTGAGCTTATTGTTATTTATTGTATATAATTCAAACATCCTCTTCCTATGACATAGTTTTACATTAAAATTGATTTCCCTTTACACAGAATTACCTCTTACATAGAATTTTTTTCAACTATTTTTTTTTTTTTTTTTTTTTTTTNTGGGGTGGGGGGGGATTTTGAGACAGGGTTTCTCTGTATAGCCCTGGCTGTCCTGGAACTCACTCTGTAGACCAGGCTGGCCTCGAACTCAGAAATCCACCTGCCTCCGCCTCCCAAGTGCTGGGATTAAAGGAGTGCGCCACCACTGCCCAGCTCTTACATAGAATTTAATAAAGACAAAAGTAATTTCCGAAATCAAATAATTTTCAAAACCTTTTTACTTCTAAGGATTTGTGGTTTGCATAACTTCTAAACCATCAACTAAATACACACAAAAAAGGGAAACAATTCTTTAAAACATTCACATATTTCATGTACATGTTAAAGTATTGTGTATTTAGGTATGCATCATAGGATTTCACAAATAATGAAATCAAATACTAAACAATAAAAATATTCATTAGCTTTGCTGGCAGTATTAGTGCTTAGTAAGAGCTAAGCACTTATCAAAGAGAGCTCTGTGCCTTCACATGTGAAAAACTGATAGGTCAAAGCAGATCATAGAAAAGAGATCCAAATAGCCTGAAGTAACATATAAATACTGGAAACTGACTCTAAAAACACAAATGATGCATATTATATGTTTAGTTCATGATTTGCATAAGAATCGCTTTTAAAGTTGTTTTTTTTTTTTCAAGTGAGAAGAAATTAAGTTTATTTAGTCACATATAACAATTCTCTGGCATTAACAAATGCCTCTGCCTCCCAAGTGCTGGGATTAAAGGCGTGCACCACCACTGCCTGGCAGTTTTGTCTTACTTTGTGACTTGAGTCAACAGGCTATTTTTCTAAAACTTTTGTCCATTGTAGATTTCAAAGAGCATCTCAGATGGTTATCAGTAGAGTCACAAATGATGTATGACTCTCAGATCATTAGCAAACCTTCTGTCATCTGATTCAACGGTCTGAAAAAGAGACCTTTTTGCTCACCATACACAATCTGTGTCAACTGGCAGTTCCACCTTCAACTCTGATCTAGTTCTTGTCAGGTCAACAGATCTCAAAATAAATAAATAAATAAAACAAAAACAAAAACAAAAAACTCAAACAAATGAAACAAACAAACAAACAAAAAACCAGGCTTTGGCATAATTAAGCCAGCTTTTATCTATACAGATAATTTAAAAATGGTATGATGAAGGATGTTTCTTTGGAAGGATCTATGCCAAATATTTGAATAGATGTATTTTAGACATAATATAATCACTGTGAAGTAAGACTTGTTTCAGATCTACATATTTTCAAGTGTAATTTTTGGGCAATTCAACTTGATTATCATTTAATTCTTGTGAATATTATATCAAAATACTACAATCTATGCAATACAAACCTATTGAATTCCTTTGATGATTGGAAGTTCAATATTGTATTTCTACTCTCAAACCTGTTGGTCTTGGTAAAACTGAAGAAGCTATTGTGAAATAATTTTTTTTTGGACAATTTTTATTAGGTATTTTCTTAATTTACATTTCATGCTACCCCAAAATTCCCCTATATGCTCCCCCCCTTGCCCTGCTTCCCAACCCACCCACTCCCGTTTCCAGGCTCTGGCATTCCTCTGTACTGGGGCATATAGTTCTTGACACTCCAGCCTTCTTAATGATTTTAAAAATATAATTTCTTATATTTTAATAATAAACTATATTTACTACTATAGTTCTCATAGACTATAGATTTACTTAATTTTTTCTAGAATGTCTTATTTTGAGTCAAATTTGGATTACTTTGTTTTATTTCTTTATCATTTGGTTATAACTACGTCATTCTCTTTTCTTTCCTAACTTCAAACTCATTGCTCATCTCTTTCAAAGCTGACTTCCTTTATTCCTTAGGTGTTAGTCAGTTAATATTTGCATATATTTATTTGCATATACATATGCAAATATTCATTAGAACCTGCTAGTTTGCATAACATTGCTTATATGCATTTTTTTTTTCTTTAGGATTTTAGGCTATTAGGATGATTTTAGATTATCTGCATGAATTTAAAATTTAAAACACTGCAAATGACTTGACCTTCTGTCTCCTTTGTCTTTCTGTGACAGAGCAGTTGTTGTGAGTTCTTTTAAGTACATTTCACTTCACATATTATTTTTCCTTCGATTTTAGATATCATACCTGGCCTTTCATGTTTAACTTTTAATCTGAGACTACACAACACTTAAAATGTTAAATAAACTATTATTTATATTTATTTATACATGCTTTTGTGAATCTTTTTCCAGAATTCTATTTTCTCTAATACTTGCAGCAATGTTTCAAAAATATTTTATATTTTATTCTTAATTTTTCCCATTGTGTTTTTCCTTGGGCAGACTTCTCGGTATTGACTTTCTTTATTATTTTTCTGTGTAAGATAATTAATTTCACACCTTTTTTTTCTATAAATTATTGAGAATACTTTCTCATTTGAAGATTTCTAATAGACTAGGTTTATAGATGGAATCATTTCATAACAACCTTTTTAAATTCTACTTTATTGATGTTTAATTTCTTATCACTAAGTATATCTAAAATATTTATTGTGTTTTTTCATTTTCATGCTTTGATATTAAGACTCATGTCCTTGGGAATTTGTGTCTTAGAAACATCACAAAAGGAATGAAAGCTTAATAATGTACCCAAAAAATTCTCTTTCATCTTCTCATCAAGAGAGAGTAACGCTAGAAAATACTTCTGCATGAACTTGAAATAGACCACCCTCAAACTCTATGCTTCCCAACACTTTGATCTTTGATTCTCAGTCTTTAGACCGTGATAAATAATTCCCCTTTGTCTGTATCATTCCCACCATACAATACTGTTTTAGAGCACAATGCTACACGAAGATTATTATTCCTGTTCCATATAGATGTAAATACTTCTGATTGACTTATCAACAACAATTTCCAGGTCTACATTCTTTTTTCTAGTTCATGCTGAGGGAATGGAGTCCCTCCACCCCTTGATGTGAGTGGGCTTTAATTCTGTATATTATGTCGGATTATAGTTACATTGATTTCCCTCATGCAGTAGCAATAAGACCTTAAAAACTCCACTTTCCATCCACCCATAATGACAAGGACATAAGAGAGTCCCAACAAGACAGAGAGCATGACCTTATCTAAGTCACTAAAACTTATCCCTTGTCTACATTATTGAAACAAAGACGTAATAAGAACATGTTTATTTAATTGCCCTTCAAGATAAGTAACCTAAGTTCCCATCTTGCCTTAAAATTTTGCCATTGTGACAAATTTTCTTTTACTATTACTTTGAAAATAATTAACATTGCCCTTGTCACTGGTTTACTTACCAACCCTGAAAATAACAGGTTTACTTTTACAAACCTGCTAAAACTTGTTGCTTTGGGTTTGTATTTTATTTGGACCTATACGCTTGTTGCAAAGGTTAGTGGCTCATTTAACACTATTTTTTTTTTTTCATTGAATTTCTGACTTCATTATATCCTTAGAATTGTTCACAGGAGTTAGATAACTTAAGTACTACCATTTGATTAATTATTGATTGCAAGATTTTCTTTTTAAGTCTTATATCTCTATCTATATTTTATGATTAATTACTGTATTAATAAACAATCATTTTTGTTTAATGTCTTACAATTTGTGTGTGTGTGTGTGTGTGTGTGTGTGTGTTTGTGTGTGTGTGTGTGTATGCAAGTGCATGCATGTAGATATAAGTGGACAATTGGATGGCATGTGTTCTCTCTTTCCACCACAGGGTGCCCCAGAATAGAACTGAGGTTATCAAGTCTGGCATGAACTGCTTTTATAAGAAGCCTCATTTTTTTTTTAAAGTAGAGTAGATAGATATATCATGAAATAATTATGCCCTTTCAGCCTAGAACTCACAGATTCTCCTTCCTTAGCTACCTAAATCCTGGAATTATAGGCATATAATAGAACATGGTGAGAAATTGTTTTCCAAATATGTTAATAATTTTCTGAGGCATTTCTCTAGGGGGTTCTGCTGATTCATCTCATAATCTGAGTAACATATGAAACACAGACCTTACAGCAGACAAAATGTTATAGACTTTGTAAACTAAAGAGGAAATAGGTTATTTTACCTTCTAACATTACAACTAAAATAGAGTAATAAGTATATGTTTGTATTGAACCTGGTGTTCATTTTATATCACTGAAGAAACTAGCTTATGAGGTCCTCTGAGTCACCATTTTGTCATGTATAGTTTCTACATGATATGTTTTAAAGATATATTTTTGTGCTGAACAAAACACTCCCAAATAAAAGTATAAAATGTACTTGTACTTTCTTCTCTCAAAGTAGGACAGATTAACATGCTTTGTGACTACTTTGTATCCATCATAATGTCAGATTTGATTACCAGTGCTATAGTCAACTAACATCATTCTCTTACTGAATATGTGCTCATGGAACATCAGCACCAACATTTTCATGCCAAATGGTATCATGAGGGAAGGAGTCTTGATCTCTTGGCACAAAGGACAATTATCAGTGTTTGTTCCTCTGATTTCTCATTTTTTTTTCCTTCAACACAGCTATATGAGACAATCTTCATGTTTTTACCTAAAAAGTTATTTCTCTTATTAGTGTCTACAAATTTCACTCATAACAGCCATTTTTAGTAACTCCATGAGAACTCTGTTTTTATTTTAATTTCATGCTTTTATTTACCATAACCATTTTCTTTCTTACTGTGTGGACAATATGCTTTTCATTGTTAGTATTTTGCTAAAATGAGCTCATATCCATTCTAATTCTATTGAAAGTGCAGTACATTTCCTAAATTCTGTAAATTGTGCAGTCTCAGAAATGATGGATACCGACCTCTGTCTAGTCTGGAATCTGGTCTTAACCTCCTCCCTCTCTTAAACATTCAGCAACATTTTTCCCACTTTTACTTGGCCTTACATCATTTCTCAAAGATATGTGACATAAGCTTAATGAACTGATCTTGAAGTTCACTCAGTGCCCTGAGATATAATTTTTTGGAGCCAAAGTTCTTAAATGCATTAGTAAGCTACTTATTTTCTTAAAAATTTTCTCACTACATTTGATTTATTGTGCTAATTAATTTTCTTACCAAATGCCTTTAATCTCCTTCCCAAATTACAGAGAAATGGGACACATAACAGCTCAAGGATTTAATTCCATATTTTTCTATTTGATTTTGACCATATCTTTTAATATCAGACATTCAGCTTCTGTTCATTTTTTTAACACCTCTTATAAACAACACTTCCCATTTCAGTTTGCAACTCTGTCAGGAGCAATTAACTATATTCCAAATGTTAGGTCTTTATTTCATTCTGATAAGTCTATACAAACAGAACAAGTAGGATACCTAGGTGGAAGGCAGGGTTGTGCTCGTATTGGTGAAAACCTAGAAGGAGAAAGAAAAAAATAGAAAGAGATGAAGAAGAAGAGAAAGAAAAACTTGAAGTATTGGCTTAAAGCACTATAGAAGCTGTGGAGATCTCCAGTACAGCTCAGTAAACTGTAGATTCACAGTAGTCTATATGGCTTCACACCTAAAGGCTGATAGAAAGAAACACATGAAAACCTAGTATTCCCTTTCAAATCTAAACATGTAAGTTATGACAGAGAGAATAAGGCAGCTGCTGGAAGAAAGATTGCCTACATTGTCTCATTCTAGCTGAATCAATGCTTGTCATTCTGTTTAGACCTTCACATTTTGTGTGATGCCTCTCATTAAGGAAGGAAGTCTATTTTATGTAATGGACTGCATTAACTGCAAGGTTCATTACAAAAGATATACACAAAATCAAAGCAAACCCCTCTCCAAAGAGAAGTTTTGTCACATATCTAGATTTATCTTGCCCAGTGAAGATATAAAACTGTATCCATTTCTTAACATTGATTTTTATAGAATTTTGCCATATACATTTTATAGTCAATTATGAATTCTATCCATTTTCCTGAATTTTATTCTTGTGACAGTGTATGCTAGATAAATTTACACTATTATAGTATTAGATATTTATATTCTCATTTGCATATATGTTAAAATATATGTTGCATTATGTTTGCAATATATATTTTAATGTATTTGTGAAAATACGAATACATCAGAAACAAATGCAGTCACCATTCCCAACTTTTAAAAATAATGTAACTAAAGCCAGAAAATCCTAATAGGATTCATATGAAAACACCTGAGTGAATTTGCCTTATTGTTTTCACATTTGAAAATTCCCCATAGTCTCAACCTTTGAAAATGCCCACAATTTACTGCAGCACATAAATTTTCAAGGAAATGTTCCATTCTGTCAGTCATAGTATAATTCTAATATATCAATATGATTTGGGGGAAAAAAGCTCACTCTGCTTTTACTTTGGGCTACAATCTTTATAATAGCTCATAATCATTAAGTTTATTTTAGATACTTATTTTGCTGCTATTTTTCTGATTAAAGTCTGGAATACTAAATCATTATAAATCATTCTAAACTTTTGTTGCTCAATGGTCATTAATAATAGCATTTTAGTTTTCATCTTGTGTTTATCAGGGAAGTCATCATACATTTTTAAAATTAGTCTAATGTAATGGTAGCCTTTATTGCTTTTTCAATATTCTGGGAAATAAAATACACAAGCTTGGTCAGAAGTATTTTACACAGTTGGATCATTCTGCCACTTTTCTGTTTAATGCGGCCATTTCCTGGCCCTGCTGTAATTCAGTACGGTTTAGTGAGAGCACGCCCCTCATTTTATCCAATTTTGCCAGTTTGTGGTTTTCTCTATTATATTATGTTGTTGCTGCCAATTATAATTTGCTCTGTCTTTTTCATTGTTTTCTGCGTATTGTTAACTAGAACCCCCACCTCTCAAATCATCCATTGCACTGAGCACATAATTGCTTCTCTTACTGAATGCAGGAGAGAAATCTAAGTAGCACAAAAGGGATGCTCTTGTATCCTCCTCGCTAGCAATTTTCTATTATTTTTCATGTAGCATCTTTGTGATTTGTAATATTGTGTCTAATATAGTTTTAATTATCCTTTCTTCTCCCTTTATTTGTTGCTTGATTTAGTTGTTTTTATATGTACCTGGAATTGAAGTTTAAACATTCTGAATGGCATAATGGCACATACTATTTTAATTTCAGCTCTCTCTCCCATATTCCAAAATGCAGGTCAAAAGAGTATTAGTAAACACAATTGAATTTCCACCATATTTTGATAGTTTTATAAAAATCAAGTTCACCTTTGAAATGTATACACCATATGCATATACCATATGTGTAAAACTATAAGAATTGTATAGATATAGAATTGTGATTTAGTTTATGCTATATTTTCTTTGTGTGTGCATTTTGTTAGGATACAGTATGTGCATCCATGCAAATTAGGTAAGTGTCAAAGCAAGATTATAGGCTTCATCTCTCATTTTCTTCTTTTTTACCATGAGAAAGTATCTCTCAGTGATCTTTGTGATTGTAATTTCTGCCTTCCTGATTGCTCAGGGAACACTTAGGATCTATTATATCAAACCCCAAGAAAGGAAGGGCTCACTGTATATCCAGACATACCTAGACCATAACAAAGGTGCTGGAGATTTGGCTAATGTCCTCGTGTTTGTAGAGGATAAATTATGTATGCTGAAGCATCTGCCAAGCCCTTACAATTTGCCTTCTTTTATAAACTGAGTGTAGGGTTATATTTGAGGAAGAGGGTGAGGCATGGAGGGAAGGAGAAAATTAAGGAGATAAAATAAGCAGACATGGGGGGAGAGAGGGGGACAGAGAGAGACAGAGACAGAGAGAGATACAGAGAGACAGAGACTCAGAGAGAGAGAGAGAGAGAGAGAGAGAGAGAGAGAGAGAGAGAGAGAGAGAGAGAGAGAGAGAGAGAGAGAGAGAGAGAGGAGGGAGGGAGAGAGGAGAGAGAGAAAGGAGAGAGAGAAAGGAGAGAGAGGAGAGAGATTTTATAGTCTAAACCCTGGGAAGAGAAGGAAAAGGCCTCTTATTTCTAGTGCTTTTGCAGAGTCACAGGTACAAAGAATGTCAAGTGTATCAAGGTTAGCTTTTTCTTTGAGTTATGAATACACAACCTTAAGGAAGATGACTCTTTAGTGGTCATTGTCTACATGTTAACAGTTAAATATTATTCATTATGATAAAACTGTTTGATGTCCACATGAGGAAAACAAGTTTTCTGACTTCTAAACAAGTAGAAATAATCGATATTAGTTTTTTGATTGCATTGACTCTATCAACTAGCCACCAGAAAGAAAGCAGTAGAACCAACATCATTAACCAGAGAAAACAACAGTAAGGTTTTTTAACTATGTACAAGTATTTCTCTCCTTGTCTTCATTTTTTTACTCAACCCATACAAATAATGATTTTCAGACCCAATCCTCAATATATTATATATAAAAGGCATCCTAAATATTTTTAAAAATATAGTTATGATAGTTATTGTATAATTAGATAGATAGATGGCAGATAGATTGTTAGAGAGTTTTTATCTACACGAGTACCTGTCTTACTCTTCAGATAACTTCACTTGTTTTTATAAACATAACAAACTCTTTCCTTGTAGTTACCTGATAC
The DNA here is from genome assembly GCF_900095145.1 of Mus pahari. Classification (NCBI taxonomy): domain Eukaryota; kingdom Metazoa; phylum Chordata; class Mammalia; order Rodentia; family Muridae; genus Mus; species Mus pahari. The sequence continues at coordinate 73,533,242 of NC_034601.1, forward strand.
TAGTGAAGGTACCATCATTAAGGTAAAGATAATGCTCTCTCATTGTTGCATTCTGTGACCAGAGAGGACTATTTCAATATTTTACAGAAGTAATTATTTAAAATTCATACACAACCGGTAGTTAAATCTAAACTTGTTAAAAAAACTTATGCAGCTTTTATCATGAACTTTTAATAGCAATATAAAAGTAACAAAACCATAAGCACTCAAGTCCTTTAGAAGGCATGCGCAAAAAGAAAGCCATGAACATGGGCAACCATATAGAACCCTTTTTCCTGTAAGCTGTTTCAAGCACTATCATACCTTATATAGAAAACACATATACTTGTCTTCATATATTGAGGATATACTGAAATAATTCCAGAAGGAATTTAATGGAAAGTTTAAAAGAAGATATTGTTAGGAGGTGAGAACACCATCACAGAGAAACTCTTAAAGTCAAAAGGAAAGACCTCATTGCCAGCTGGCAGTTGCTCAGGAAACTTGACCAAATCAGGCTGCTCTGAGACTTACATCTTCTTGTATGTCATTCATAAAACCACATCCTGGTTGATACAATTCAATTAGCAAGAAATGAAGTCACAAAACAAGACTTTACTACATTTAGTGACATATTAGTTTGGATTTTTTTTTTTTTTTTTTTTTTTGTAAATACAGGCTAGGTGTTCTTATCATCATGACACGTATTGGGACATATATACCAGCTTTAAGATAATAATAAGATGTCTAAATTATCATCGGTAGAATTAAGTTCTGAAGGCCTGTTGGAACAATGTAAGGTTGTATTCACTGGGTACTTAGAATATACTGTCAAAGAGATAATAATGAGAAAAAAAATCTTAGAGCTACAAATACATATCTACAAGTAGGAATTGATTTTACAATTAGGAAGTTAAGATACTATTATTTTTTAATCCCAGGGAATTTTTAAGCTGTTTTATAGTTATTGCGTATAAAGAACCCATTCTTCCAGATACATTTAAGGCTGTTAAATTTCAGAGGAGAAAACTCTTATTTTAAAGACACATTTCTTCTTAAGATTTTCAGTATGAGTGGGTGAGAGTGCTCACCAGAAATGTACTCTCAGCCTAACTGTGGCCTTTGTAGCGCAGAAGTTTTATAGACTGACACATTTGGGAGTACCCGAAGAAGGCAGCTATGGGTTGGGGATGCTGCTTCCCTCTAATTTAGAGTAAGACTTCCAGTGTTTTCTCTTGTCATTAGGCCATTTATGTGGCTAATGCTGACAATAAATCCATTGTCTATTGGGCATTTATATCAATAGTAAAGTCAGTATTGGTAATGAATGAATAGATAAACAAGTAAACAAACAAACAATTAAATATCAGTAACCACCACACCAATGTTCCTTGATCATTATAGTTGCTTAAGGAGAAGTTTTACTGTGGAGTGTCAACCACATTTAATCTTCCACGTCAGCCATTTTAGGTGCTGAAGGACCATGTTCCATTTGAAGAATAATGCACTGTCCCTTAATGTTGTATCTTTATTTAAAGTGGTAGCATGGTAGCTGGTGAGTCATCTTTCTGTTTTATAGAACCGACATGGAGTAGTTCTTTTCATCTCTCCTAGTTCCCTGTTGCTGTGGCAAGCATTGTTCCATTATAATCTTCTCTTGCACCTAGAGTTTCGCACAGGGGACATGTTATTATGTGTCTGGAGAAATGCATTATTTACTAGAATTAAGCCTAACACATGGGCTCCTTTGCCTGTAATTGCTTTCCACAGATGTTTCAGACTATTTCCACTGATTTTCTGATATTGAAAATATCTCCAAGGTAAATTTAAATGTTAATTTGGGTGTCTTGGTTCCTAATGTATGAATTAATTCCCTGGAAGAATGTTCTATGAAAACTATGTTTTATTTTCCAAATTGCATTTTAGATACTATAGAAGGAATTTTGAAATTTTGGTAAAAGGTTTAAAAAACTTAGAGGACAATAGCTAAGAATGATGTTGTATGTGTCTATATTAACATAATTCATAACTATCTGCAAATCTCACAAGTATAAGAACTGTATAAAACCCTATTTCTTGAAAATTTCTCAGATGATACATAGAATCTTAATAATTTTTCTCATAGGGTCATTAATAAATGACTCAATGTCATAATTACAGAATTACCATTTCATATTTGTTCATTTATTTAAAACAAATACTAAGAAACCATTTTAAAGAAACAGATTTCAAAGCATTGAAGTACTTTGAGATGCAAAATAGGACATGTAACCTTCATGCTTTTGTGGACGAATTCATGGCTTACCACAGTTCAATCAATTGAATTCATTTATTTTGCAAAAGAAATACTCTAGCAAACAGCAAATAGCTCATTTTAACATTGAAAGGTTACAAAAGCCACCATGCTGTGCTACAGAGAAACATTTAATTTAGTGAAATAGCAAAACAGAAATCATCTTCACCAACAATTACAGCAATTTTCCCTACAAAGTCCAAGAGTGGTTTTGAAATAATTCTTCTTTAAAAAAAAAAAATAGAATAAATGTTGATCCCTGCTAAGGATAGGGAGTGCTGTAGAATGGTATACAGAGAAAATTTATTGGTAGTTTAGCTATGGAAATGGTCTCTATATTCCTGAGAATTGCTGCGGTAAAAATCCAAAAGGCAAATTGAGCAAGAGAAATTTCTCCCACCACCCATGTCAAATAAAATAAGCATATTCAATCTATAATAGGCTATTGTCATGATCTAAGGCATACTTTTCAAATGCAGCCGGGTTTTTTTTTTTTCCATCAAGCTTTCAGACTTCATTCAGAAAATGAATTAGTGCAAAAATCTCAAAGTCTCTGTTAGTTGACTAAGCCGTGTGTCAGAATAAACAATTATTCTGTTTCATTAAAGGCATGGGCTTTTGGATTCTGTTGGCATTTTATATCTAAGGCTGCTAATTGATAAATGTATTTGTGAGTTTTGCTTAAAGTACTTTCTGTATATATAAAGTCTCTACACAGAGAGAGATATACATACAAACACCTGTGACTATGTGTTGAGGCTGTGTGGTCAAAATTAATCAAATTCTTTAGAAAAACTGTAGCAAACTTTCCTATTTGCTTTGTATTTCAAAGGAAAACTTAGATTTTCCAATTTCTTCCTAGGATCTAAATGAGACAGGAAGAAACAGAACTCTGAATATCTTTTTAAACTCGTGTTTTAGACCCCCTCTCCCAGTTCAGTTATTTTACATCATTTTAGTAATACAAAATCCCCCCAAATTAATCATATATGTCATAAGGAAGGATATCCTAGTGGCTATTAGTAAAAGTAGCATGTTAAAGACATAATCACTAATGGTACATGTGATTTATCAACTTTCTCATTTACATTTCCAACATGTACAATTTTGGATCTCTGAAAAAGTCAAATTTATTTTCCCATAGACATGTTGATAAAACAAATTACACTGGTCATTTTGAATAATTTCTTTTATTTTTAGCCACATTCCAGTTTATTTTTATAATAATGGCACAACCTTGACCCAGTTTTATTAATGTGCCATTTACAAGTTTAAATATAGAAAAAAAAGTCTTTCTCCTGAACTTGTTTTGCATTTATTGTTCTACTTTTCAAAATGCAGTTTAAGGTTCAGCATCCAAATCATCAGTAACTTATAATAAATAAATAAATAAACAAACAAATAAATAAATAAAAAGTTTTGCCCTGTAAGAGAATAAGTAAAATAAAATTGGAGTTTTAAGGATTCCTATGTGACATATATAAGCATTGACTTACGGATAATCTTTATACACTGTTTACACACAAATATCTTCTCTAATATTGGACCTATGTTCAAAACTTCAGAAAACTATTTGTAGTTTCCAAAATACTTTTTCTGGACATAGAAATGGGTTATTTATTTATACTGTGATTACCATAAAAGTAAAACAATTAATAACTAATACTCCTCTGATTAAACAATCTTGAAGATAGTTCAGTAGTATATTCATTCATGTAAAATATAAGGGACAATAAATACATGTTTAAAAAGTTAGCAAACTCAGTATGACAGCATCAATTGTAAAGAAAAGTACGGGTTTTAGTTTTGTTTTTCTTTCTACCCGTAGGCACCACACTAGCATGAGACTGATGAGAGAGACAGAAACCCTACATGGCATTAAATAAAGAAACTCATGATGAAAAATATAAAAAGCAGGCAATCATGGAATATTAAGATCTAGTGTAGACCAGTTGACCAATGTTCAAGAGGGCTTCCCATCATTCATTGAATCATTACTGTATTTGTTCCAAAATGGACCACAGCTAAGGAACCCAAGCACTTGAATATGGGTTTGATATCCTCAGTAAGTACCATGAGATAACTGGGTATGATGACTTGGGGTATGTCGCTTTACTCGTCTGTCCTGGTATAGTTTATTCAGAGCACATGACCTTTTATTCTTAAGATTGACAAGTGAAGTGAAAAAGAAAGAAAAAAATGAGGACAGGTGAGACATGTAAAGACTTGTTACATTCCAAGATAAAAGAAACAAACTTTAGGGAAAAAATTGGATAAATAAGAAAAATCTATCAGGAATACAATCCCATTGGAATTTGAAATGGAGAATGAGTAGAAATTGGAAAAAAGACTTTACAACATGTGATTGACAGTCCAAATATGTATAGATTTTTTTCTATTTGTTTTATATGGTTTATTTTATTACATTTTTGTTTGTGTATATAAACATTTTTGTTGGAACTATATGAGAAGTATTAAAAACAATACTAGAGAATGAATTAATTTACTAATATGCAGCTGCTGGCAAGTTATATTTCATATTATTATGATTCAGAAAGTTTTGTTTTTTTTTTTTTACAAAGAAAAAAGCAATTGGAGAGGCATTACTCAACTCTCTGCTTACCCAGTACATTGAAGTGTTGCTAAGTGCTTCAGTCTGGCACCCATATCTATTCTGCCATGATGGGATGTCTAACCTCATAAATATTCTCTCCTCTCTCTGAAATTTCTTTTATAAGGCATTGGGATGAAGCAACAAGAAACATAATTGAACCATATTTTGCTTTCTCAGACCATGCTCTCTGCTCTAAGCGACAGCATATTTTATAAAACTGTCTGCTTTGCCTGACCCGAGGAGGCTCCATTTCACCAAGAAGTCTTATTTTTCAACATTATGGAGGAGGAAGGCTCTAGTCCTGCCTGGTTAGACTTTGCAAAACACTCTCTGTTATCAGCATTCATCAACACAGACTGATATGTGACATTTTCTTTAAGATAAAAAGCAACCCATCCTATCAATTTATCAGTGTGAACTAATACTGTTGGAATACATGTATATATCTGAAAACCAAGCCCCAAAACCTTAGCAGAAAAAGCAAAATAATAAAAGGTTATTATTTCCTTATCGCTCCAAAGAATAATAGAAATCTACATGGTCAAGGGGTGGCCCCATACCAGTCTATTATCTGATAGTGTGTGTGTGTGTGTGTGTGTGTGTGTGTGTGTGTGTGTGTGTGTGTGTGTGTGTTTGTGTGTGTGTACCAAGTACTGAAATGCAGAGGAATTGCCAACTATCCCTAGAGCACAGTTCATCTCAATTCCAAGGTTGTCTATCCACATATTTACCTTTCTGAACCTGTAGTTGAACCCACTGTCTCTTGTTCTGGTTCCTGTTGAGCCTTCACCTTGTTGATAGCTCTTATATCCTGATTCCAATAGCTCCAGGCCAACTTTCCTTCTGACTCCGGTCTAGCTCATCATCTCCCAGTCTATTCTGAAGACGTTCAAATTTTGCTATAGCCAGTTCTATACATTCTGGAAACCAAACATATTAAGAAAGATGTACATATATATAATATGTGCTACATAATATGATACTGGATTTAATATTAGTAATTACTATTAGAATAAAATAACTTGTAACCTCCTAGGCCAGATTATTAGGGTAGCTTCATATTTTCAAGAATGACACTGCAAATTTTCAAATACAATTTTAAAATTAAAGTTTATAAAAATTAGTTCTCTCTAGTTTCCAATGATTTTGGTTTTATACATTAAAGTTCAAAACCACAACTTTTCTATGAATGTGTTGAATTTAATTTTTTCTCATTAAAATGTGAAACAACAGAAAACTAGAAAATTCAACCGGTCTTATTCTGTAAGCTCGCAAATTAAGATTGTTAACAGGTAATTTATAGACACTTTAGGTGTCAGAAATTGTTCTGTTAGCTTTGATGCCTCTACAGACAAATAGTAGAAAGAACTTCATTGCATTTAAAGAAAAGAGAAGGGGTGAGGAGAAGAGAGGGAGGAGAGGAGGGAAGAAGAGAAACAGAAAGGAAGGATCTGCAAATCGCATAATGGAATTAAGGCATAGGCTGGTAAAGAAGCAGATCTCAAATACTATTACCTAGCATGCAAATATGCAGAAATCAGAATTTCAGATATATTGTCAAAATGTTACAAGCTGATGTCAATTAATCTGTTGTAACACATCATGTGATGTCTATGTGAAGCACTTCTGAGTGGAAATTAACATGCAAATACTTCAGTAAGATTGAGAATTCAGAATAAACCTAGATCTTAGTGTTAAATATGAAATCAACATAATATGTTAGTTTTCAATTCTGTTGTAATTTTTGTGTTATATCTGCACACTCAAATTTTATAATTCTCATTTTACTATAAATCTGTATTTGCAAAGGCAATTTTGTCAAATAACAATAACTTCAATTTCCAATTCTTCTTTCCCAGGAAAGATGAAGTTATTATAAGACATGACTAACGAGACCAGGTTTTGTTTTGTTTTTATACTGATTAGCATACAATGCAAATTTTATTTAGTATTTATCAATATTAGTTATAATATTTATTCAACAATGTATGCTAATAAGTAATAACATAAAAGGTCATGTAACCACAAACATACAGATATGTTCAACTTACAAAATGCTACATTAATAATTTCTTTAATACAATATTACTAAAGTGATTATTATGGTTTTTCATGTTATTCGATAAAACTAGTCAGCCTATTATTATAATATTAAAGGTCGACATGGTTGTACTTTTAATGGAGATATAAAAATCAGGAAGATTTAATTAAGTTTCAGTTATTATGGATATTTATTAGTGTCTTACAACAAAGATTAATGATTCTAATTCAATAAACTTAGACATGCTTTCTAGATAAACTTAAAGAGATTGTTATATATTGTAATATAAGGGGTATTAGCTTTGGTACTATGTTCTAATTTAGTTGTATTTAAATGCTTATCTTATTGCACCCATTTAAAGAAGGCATTTTAAAATATTAGAATATTTAATTATAAAAAATCCAGTCCTCAAGAAATTGAAATATTTATATATCAAAATAACTTACATTAAAAATATGGGAAGAGATGGGGAGAAGTACAGAGGCTCAGGAATTTGAAAGGATGTGTGTAGCAGTGGGGGAGGGGGAATTGGGGATGGTCACTAGAAAGTCCCAGATGCCATGGTCCCATGAGCTTCCCAGGACCCAACAGGGAGGACATTAGTTGAAATACCCAATGCAGGGGAGATAGAACCTGTAGAGACCATATCCAGAGGATAGGCATGGCCCCTGATTGAGGGATGCGGGCATCCACCCACCTCAACAACATTATCTTGAACTCCTTCTGTCAAAAGTGTGAAGCAGAGACTGAAGGAAAGCCCATCCAGTGACTGTCCCACCTAGGGACTCATCCCATCTGCAGACACCAAACCCAGACACTATTGCTGATGTCAAGAAGCACTTGCTGAAAGAAGTCTGGTATATCTGTCCCCTGAGAGGTGGTAGCCCCATGCCCTGCCAGAGCCTTACTAATACAGGTGTGGATGCTCACAGCCAAACATCAGATTGAGCACAGGGATCCCAATGGAGAAGTTAGGGCAAGGACTGAAGGAGTTGAAGGGTTTTGCAACCCCACAGGAAGAACAACAATATTAACCAACGAGACCCTCCAAATCTCCCAGGGACTAAACCAACAACCAATGTGAACACATGAGGGGACCCATGGCTCCAGCTGGATATGCAGCAGAGGATTGCCTTAGCAGGGATCACTGGGGCAGGTGGTGGAGGGAGCCCCTTGGTCCTGTGGAGGCTTGATGACCCAGAGTAGGGGGATGCTAGTGTGCTGAGGCAGGTGCAGGTGGGAGTGGGTGGAGGAACACCCTCATAGAGGGAGGGGGATGGGAGAGGAGATAGAGGGTTGGTGGAGGGGAAACTGGAAAGGGGGATAACATTTGAAATGTAAATAAATAAAATAACTAAAATGAAAAAATGGGAACTAAACACATTTATGAGAAATATTGATGTTGTTATACTTGAGGGCTTCTTTTTGATTCAATTACTTTTAGTTACTCATGGGTTAATATTTCTAATGGAATAGTACATACATATTAGGAATTCAGAAAAATTCATTAAATTCCTCAGCCAAAGAACATAATGATTTTTTCCACTGTACTTTCACTGTATAGACACCTCAGTGACTGGAAATTCCCAGAGACATCAAAGGCTCTGCTAGCCCATCTTCTTCCAAAACTTGATTATTTATAACACCCCTTTTTTGTGTTTTATTCAACTTCTTCAACACTACCTAGAGTATTTCATATACTTAAGTATTATCCTTAATGTGATAGGCTAACGCTATTAGTACTTATTTTGGGTATTTCATTTTGCAAATTTCAGACATATCTATTCCCTGGGCATATTTGTTTTGTGCTATTAAGACAGCAGTATTTTGAGGACTTAAAAAGTAGAAGACTTTGTACAAAATTTACATAGGAAGTTTTTTATTTTGACTCTAAAGCAAGAGTTTATGACATTAACTATATATATGAAATTAACTATATATATGAAATTAACTATATATATGAAATTAACTATATATAAGTGCAGGATATATAGATATAGATATATAGATATATAGATATAGATGCATGATAATGCACAGATAATTAATTTGTAAAAAAAAAAAGTTATAGTCAAAATACAGCATGCCATATATAGGGCACTATGTTGAAATTCAACAATATTTTAACATATACAAAAAAGAACTTTAGAGTTTGAAGATACTAAAGGGAAGAATTGGCCCTGTTTGTGATTACAGAATTTGAGCAGATGAAAATTCAATCCGTAGAAATTTTCATTTTTGGATTATATATTAATCACACTTACAATATTTAAATATATGTGTGTACATGCATGTGTGTGTGCATGCCTCATGCATGCATGTGCATGTATATGAATATAAGATAGTATATTAAATAGGCAAATATGGGATTGTTTGCACAACTGATCAACTTAAACATTTTAAAAAAATGAATTTCCAATCTTAGGTGTCCAAGTAAAACAGAGAAAGTGAGCATAGTTGTCCTTTTCTAACTCTATATTCCATGTAGATAGTTTCATTTTATACAAAACCAGAAGAGTTCTGAAGCTACCATTTCCTCCAATTTAACAGTACAGGAAAAGGAGACTCTAAAATTTGATAGTTATTTTGTCCTTTCAGATGATGGATAAAATTGCTTACAATGTGTCTCATATTGAGAGACTAAGTGGCGAAAATCAAGGTGCTCTTTACAAGGACTTATCATTATTTTTTGAGTGTCAAAAAACCTTTTCAAAAGCAAAATTTCTCTTATATATTTGATTATTGCTGAAATCCAATTTTCTGTTTTATTTCATTGGTCACTTTATATTTCTAATAATTTCTATTTTATACTATATTCACTAAAAAAGATACTATATTGATTTACCATTGATTTCTGTTTTTAAACTCATGACATAATTAAGAATATATTTATAGTATAATTCTTATATATTTTCCACATTGTAATATATATCTTAAAAATTATCTGTCATAGTCTAACTCAATATTAGTAGGTTTAGACTCAGGAAGAGAGCAATCTTCTACGGAAAGGAGACTGCAGTATGGTCATAATATTAAATGCAGGAAGTTCTTCAGATATGCTGAGTAGATTGAGGCTACACCAAATCCTTTCTCTTTTTATTCTCTTTCCATGACTCTGGAGAAAAGAGATCCTGCCACACAGTTGTAGCAGGGCATCCTTTTTCGTTTGTTGAGTTGATTCATACAAGGTTCAAGAAAGATGGCACACTTATGGGTAAGTATACGAACAGTGAATTGACAGTGTTGCTGCTGTTATCCTTAGCTGACATTCCATACCAAGTTCTTAGTCTTTCCAAGGTAGCCTATAGGCTATTGGTTCTGCAGAAATCCCCCAGTGACCTTGATCCTCAGTGAAGGTTGTTTTCCATTCAGCTGGTGATTAAGTTTTATGGGGATTTCCTCATTAATTTGTTGGCAGTTTGTATGTTTTCTTTCCAGAAATATAAGTTCAAATATGTTGCATATTAAATGTTAATCTGGGAAGTGTGGTCTTTTTGCAATCTTTTTAAAGCCTGAAACTATATTTGTTTGATGTAATTATATCATTTTCCATTTTCCTTTTTCTCTCTAACTGCTTCTTCTCAAACTCACAGCCTACCATTGGACTGAGCATAGGCTTCTCAATGGAGGTGCTAGAGAAAGGACCGAAGGAGCTGAAGGAGTTACAGCACCATAAGAGGGACAACAACATGAAATAACCAGTATTCCCAGAGCTCCCAGGGACCAAACCACCAATCAAAGAGTAAACATGGAGAGACTTATGGCTCTAGCTGCATATGTAGCAGAGGATGGTCTTGTTGGACATCAATGGGAGGAGAGGCCCTTGGTCCTGTGAACGTTTGATGCTCCAGTGTAGGGAAATTCCAGGGCCAGGAAGCAGGAGTAGGTGGGGTTGTGAGCAGGAGGAGGGAGGATTGGACTAGTGGTTTTTGGAGGGGAAACCAGGAATGGGAATAACATTTGAAATGTAAATAAAGAAAATTTCTAATAAAAAAAGATATCCTCATGGTCTCTCTCTCTCTCTCTCTCTCTCTCTCTCTCTTTCTTGTTAATTAAATATATATTATTTTAATGATGATCTTTTAAAAGGCAATTAATTAATGAATATTTCCCCTATTTTTTTTCTGGTTTCAAATCAGATTGAGATGGCTGAAGCTTGTGCACTGAGAAGATCCTGGGTTCTCAGCCACTCCAATTTAAAAATAGTCATTAATGTGCTATTAGTGTAATATATTCCCTTTTATCATACACTCATTCTACTAGATATTTTATCTATAGAGAACACTGAATACATAATTTGGATCTTCTATTATTTGGGTAATAAAGCTGAAGATATTAGTCATTTATTTGCTTTGAATCCTAGAAGTTCAACGTTCAAGGTGTATGAAGAATTTGGGTTGAGGTTTCTCTTCATGACATGTAAGTCACAATCTCTCTCTAATATGTCAATATGATCTTTATTAGCATACTTTGAGCAAGAGAATGTATTGTTGACTCTAATCACAAAGAAGTACTGCCCTTAACAAACAGGGATCACTTTCCAAATAGCTGTAAGTATCCAAGATACAAAATAACATGTTGACTTTGCATATATTATCAATTTTATCTATCCATCTCTATCTTTTTATCTATATATCTATATATCTATTTTTATATACTATAATATTATAGAGAAATTTTAATCCAGCGACATGGCTATTCTGGCATGGTATTATCAAAAAAACTTCTAGGTCTTTGTAATTCGGATGAAACACAGATATGCCTTTAATCCCAGAAGATACAGACCAACTGTTCTCTGAGTTTCAGGTAACAAAAAGCTTAGGTCCATCCCTGGTGGTACAGGCCTTTAATTCCAGCACTCAGGAGACAGTGGCATGCAAATCTCTGAGTGCTAGTCAGTTAGTTCTGTTGAGCCAAAGATTGAGAGGCAATGCAATGCGATGGAGTAGAGTTCATGGAAGTTCAGTTTATGAAGTCCAGAGAAATAGTTCTTTGGGGTGATTTCAATCTCTGTTGTCAGGATACCAGCCATCCAGTTCAGTAGTGTCAGGATACCAAACACAAGGCATGATCCAGCAGAAACAGCCAGGCCTCCACTGAATTGGCACAAGTCAGCAGGAGCATCCAGAAACAGATGAGATGCCAGACAAAGTTTTCTTCTGTGCCTCTCTCAATGAAGCACTGTAAGGCTAGCAGTGCAAGCAGCCTGTCACTATTTGTTGAGTCCTTCTTATATTATCTCCAAACAGCATATGTCTGATGGGTCTTGCCTCAGCAAAATACCGTGTGAGTCTTCATCACATGACACAAACAGAACTTCCACTAAAGAAGCCAGTTTGAATTAGTCAACTTGGAGAGGAGCTTGATCCAGAAAAGCTGAGTTGTACCAGACAGTCAGAATTCTGAGAATTCAGAAAGAGCTAGAAAGGGTATGCTTACTCAGCAGTAAGCCCTGGAGACAACAATTATATGAGGTAAATAAAAGTTACTTTTATACAATGTGTGTGTGTGTGTGTGTGTGTGTGTGTGTGTATACATATATGACTTTTAATTAATATATACTTATATTAAAGACTTCTTTTTAGAATTTAATGAAAATGAGGGTATAACATACCCAAATTTATGGGACACAATGAAAACAGTGCTAAGAGGAAAACTCATGTCTCTGAGTGCCTCCAAAGAGAAACTGGGGAGAGCACATACTAGCAGTTTAACAGCACACCTGAAAGCTGTAAAACAATAAGAAGCAAATGAAACCAAGAGGATTAGAAGGCAGGAAATAATCAAACTTGGGCTGAAATCAACCAAATAGAAACAAAAAGACCTATACATAGAGATGGTTTCTTAATTAAGGCTTTCTTCTCAGATGACTCTAAGAAAAAAAAAAAAGTTCCTCCATAGTTTTCCATCCCAGTAGTTGCTAGATATTCTTTCATAACTTCCTTCGTGGTAGACTGCTATTGTAATCTGAAATAAACCAATACTATTCCCCACAATTTTTTGGTTATATTGTTTCATTATAATCAAAGGGTGAAAAAACTAGAAAATTGTATACTACCACATCTAGTATAATATTTTTAAATTATTTTTGCTTTGTTTATAACAATAATTTTGGGCTACAGACTCTCAGTGAAGTTTGCTTTGCATTTAGCTGTTTTACAAAGCTTCACAATAATTTTGTTAACTATTGGCAATTTGCATTTTTCCTATGCAAAAACACATGTTCAGATCATTTGCTTACCTCTGAATAGGTAATTTGCACATTAACTTTTAAATCTGGGAAGGACAGGACGATCTTTACTTATTCTTCAATTTAGTTTTCATTCACTTTACATCCTGATAGCAGCCCCCATCCCTCTTTTCCTCCCTGTTCCCATTGGCCAACCACATGCTTCCATTTCTTCCTACCCTCATGAAATCTCATCAGTTCTAAGCTTGTTCTCTCCTGCTGGAGACAGACATGGAAGCCCAGCTAGGGGAACGTAGTCCAAGGCAGGCAACAGAGTTCAGAGTTCAAGTCAGCGTCATCTCCATCACCAATTGTTAAGGGACCACTTGAAGATCAAGCTGCATAACTGCTACATATGTGTAGGGGCCTGGAAATCCCCTATCCCATCTTCCCTCCCCCTGCTTCTATGAGGGTGCTCCCTCACCCAACCACCCGCTGCCTCCACACTGCTCTGCATTCCCCTACACTGGAGCATTGAACCTTCACAGAACCAAGGGCTTCTCCTCCTATTGATGTCTGACAAGACCATCTTCTGCTATCTATGAGTTTGTAGCGATGGGTCCCTCCATGTTTACTCTTTGGTTGTTGGTTTAGTCCCTGGGAGTGCTAGAGGGACCAGTTGGTTGATATTGTTGTTCTTATGAGATTGCAAGCTCCTTCAGCTCCTTCAGTCCTTTCTCTAACTCCTCCATTGGGGTCCCATGCTCAGTCCAGTGGTTGGCTGCAAGCATCTGCCTCTGTATTTGTCAGGTTCTGGCAGAACCTCTCAGAAGACAGCTATATTAGGCTCCTGTTAGCAAGCACCTCTTGGCATCCGCAATAGTGTCTAGATTTGGTGTCTGTATATGGGATCTGTATGGCTTCTGATCCTGTCCTTGAACCCTTTGTCTCCCTGAATCTTCACCGGACTCTTCCCCAAGACCCCCTGAGCTCTGCCTAATGTTTGGATGTGGATCTCTGCATCTGTTTCCATCAGCTGCTGGATGAAACTTCTCAGAAGACAAGTAAAATTTAGGATTCAATTTTCTCTTCGGATGACTGACATTGATAGTTTGTTAATGATTATGCGTGCTTCTGGATCATTTGAGTAGAATGGCTGCATGGATAGTTAGCAGTTTTATTGTCTATTGAAAGAATGGACCCATTTATATAATGTTATTTATCATTTTTGTTATTATTTGGCATCATGCTTGCTTGTCTTAGCTTTAGATTTAAATACTGCTTTATTTGATATTGGTATTGTTACTAATGATTAGTTTTAATTTCACTTGCATAGGATCATTGTATTCCAATTTTTACAATTAGTCTCTTTTTGTCCTGTGAGAATCTTTACGATTAATTTTTATATGTCCTGTAAGGTGACATGATGTCATCATCAGGGACATATAGTTACATTTTAAAAATATAAATAATTCTATTTTAAATCAGATAAACCAATTAGTCTATTTGAGTTGAAGGCAATACAATTTTTATGACAGCCACACTGTGACTTGTTTCAAATTTTGCTTGCTCCTTATTTCTTTCTACTTTTCTTTTCGCATACAGCTTTTTAAAATTTTTATTATCTAGTTCCTCTGTGTATTTTGATTTTTTAATTATTTTATTTATTTACATACCAAATGTTGCTCCCTTCCAGTCTCCCCTTACAGAAGTCTTCACTCTATATCCCCTCCCCTTCCCCTATAATAAAGTGCTGGGTGCTCTCTCCCATCCCCTGGGGCATCAAGTCAATACAGGATTAGGTCTCTCCTCTCCCGCTGAGGCCAGACAGGAGAGTTCTCTGCTACATATGTGCTGGGGCCTCAGATCAGAACTTTATGCTCTTTTTCTGGTGGCTTACTCTCTGGGAGCCCCCACAGTTTCAGGTTAGTTGACACTGTTGTCCTTCTTTTGGGATTGTAATTCCCTTCAGCTCCTTCAATCCTTCCTCTAACTCTTCCAAAGGGGTCCCTGACCATAATGAAATGCTTGGATCTGCATCTGTCTCAGTCAGCTGCTGGTAGAGCCTCACAGAGGACAGCCACACTAGACTCTGGCCTACAAGCACAACATAGCATCAGTAATTGTGTCAGGGTTTGGTATCTGTCATAGGGTGGATTCCAATTTGGGCATGTCACTGGATGGAATTTCCTTCAGTCTCTGCTCTATTTTTGTCCCTGAATTTCTTTCAGACAGGAACAATTCTGGGTTAAAATTTTTTAAGATGGGTTGGTAACCCTTCCCTGCACTTGTGGCCCTGTCTATCTACAGGTGGTGGACTGTTCAGCTTCCTAAACAGAACACCAATTGTTTAGGCTCTAAGATCAATAATTGATAAATGTTACCTCATGATACTGAAGAGCTTCTGAAAGGCAAAGAATGCTGTTAATAGGACAAAACGTCAAACTGCAGATTGGGAAAAGATCTTTAACAACTCTGTCTGATAGAGGGCAAATGTACAAAATATATAAAGAACTCAAAAAGTTAGAATCCTAAACACCAAAAAGCACAGTTAAAAAACAAAAAAGCAAAACAAAACAACAACAACAATAAAAATGGGATACAGAACTAAACAGAGACTTCTCAACAGAGGAATCTTGGATGACCAAGAAACATTTAAAGAAATATTCAACATTCTTAGTCATCAGGGAAATGCAAATCAAAAGGACTCAGATTCTACCTTACATCAATTAGTTTAGCTAAGATCAGAAACTTAAGTGACAAAACATGCTGGTGAGGATGTGGAGAAAGAGGAACACTCCTCCATTACTACTAGTGGGATTGCAAAATGGCACAACCACTCTGGAAATAAATCTGGTGGTTCTCCAAAAATATTTTGATACACTGTTCATAAATTTGTGTCAGGCTATTTTAGAATTTTGGTTTTTGAATACCAGAAAGCTTACAAAAAGCATTTCACACAAGAGATGTTAGCATTTTAGTATGATTCTGAAGGGAAAATAATATTGAATGAAAGTAGCAACTCTTATTAAAACTCCCTATTTTCATTTTTATACATTTAACTGTTTGATATGTAATTTTATATCTTTATGTTCTTTTTCTTTGCATGGCAATGTTGTTATTACATAAATTGCTTTTTCTCAATTTCTTACTAAATGTTTGGATTATTTAATTTTACAATATTAAAGAGTTTGAATTTATTTTCTAGTTTTCTTTTTTTTTTATCTTCTGTTGTTTTCATCTTACATGTTATACTCCTTTTATTTCAGTTTGAGCAAACTCTTCGAGATGACTAATCTTATCTGTCAACTTGACATAATTTATAATCAACTGAAAACCAAGCCACTGGGCACTTCTGGAGGAATCTTTCTTTTCTCTTTTCTTTCTTTTCTTTTCTTTTCTTTTCTTTTCTTTTCTTTTCTTTTCTTTTCTTTTCTTTTCTTTTTTTTCTTCCATTTCTCTCTCTCTCTCTCTCTCTCTCTCTCTCTCTCTCTCTCTCTCTCTCTCTCTCTTTCTTTCTTTCTTTTTTGATCAGATTATTTGAAATGGGAAGACTTACCCTAAATGTGAGCAGTATTTTAGTGTGAAAACACTAATAACAGTCAGAGGACGAAGGAAGCTGCTATTTCATACAATGCTGCAGGATCAGACTTGCCAGTCCATAACACGTAAACCAATCTGTTCCAGGAGTAAATGCTGACCAATAGAGGTCTTTGACAATTCTCACAGTTCTTACATTCCTAAGTGTATCTTCATCTCTCCTCCATTTATAATAAATGTCTTTTCTTATTTGGTGTGGTGTCTTTACTCATCTATGTAGTTCTGTATGTACTTAATAACGATATCCCTACATACTGGATTCTGAGTGTTTCTGCAGTGTCTGGTTTGGTTTCTGGGTGCTTCGGTTCTCATCTGTTTTACTTCACCTATGGCATGTGAATTATATATTCAGAGCAACATTCATTGAATTCCTTCTCTTTCTTGTACCTGGGTATTAGTTTCCATTTAGCTGTGAAAGCATTCTATTAGTATTTTGTTGGATCTGTTTTCTACTTCTGGCATTTTAAAAATTCATGCTAAACAGCACCCTTCTCACAACAAAACAAATAATAATTCCAGACTGCATTTCTTTCTTTTTTGTCCACAATAAACTGTTCTTGAGGTTACTAATTTCTTGTTTTGATTTATTTTGTGGCTGATGCTTAATATTGGATGTTAAGTCAGTTTCACTGTATATAATGGCTACTATGTCCCTGTTAAGTATATTTTAGAAGTATTTTGGGGGTTTTGGAGATTATAATATAATTATATAATCCCCGCTCCTCCATTCTTTTCATTACTCCAAAATCTCTCACATATCACTCCTTTCTCTTTTAAATCATGAACTCATTTTTCGTTAAATATTGTTCACATATGTATACATATTTCTAGCATCCTTTTTAAATGTGATGTTTCTGTTCTCTTAGACATTTTTAAACATCCAAAAAAGACTATTTTCCATACAGTATATTTCATGCAGTGCTGACTCTCTAGTCAAGTTCAGACATTTTTCTTTAAGGCTATTAATTCCTGAAGGTTTTACGTGTGAGATCTGGAAATTGAAAAAAATACAACTTACTCGGCTCTTCATCATCACACTGATTTGTGCCTCTTTTTTTTTTTTCTTTTACAAAAATTCTAAGAAGGATTCTTATTATCTGTTGGTCTATAACTACCTCTGCTTTGTAAGCACAAGCTGATGCCCATACTCCAGGTGTGCTGAAAATCTACACTAGTTGTGTTGCCACTATTTAAGCAGCAGAAAGTGAGTCAACACCAGATATATTCAAAATGTGTTGTAAAATACGAATCAGAATGATTTAAAATAACACATCCACCCATCTTCCATACACCTCTGAAAGTTTACCAGCATCAGATACATAATTCACAGTTATTTCTTGTATTCTGAGTACAATCACACTGGATGAATAAGCTCCAGACACATGTATGGATACACCCTGAAACCAAAGCATATAAACAC
Source organism: Mus pahari (assembly GCF_900095145.1). Lineage (NCBI taxonomy): Eukaryota > Metazoa > Chordata > Mammalia > Rodentia > Muridae > Mus > Mus pahari. Next base: position 73,551,358 of record NC_034601.1, read on the forward strand.
TAGTATAGCACTAGAATAGGACCAAGGTCAACACTTGTCTGGAGTATTAATGGCTAATGTGTCCTCATATTCAAGACCACGTAGCCTGCCATTTGTGACACGTTTCTGCATGACACTGAGACACTTGCTCTGACATTTCTAACTAAAGACCTTAGCTCAAGGGTGGGAATTATCAGGATCTTCCTGGTTTCAGTTCACAAACCTTATAGTTTCTAGGGCAATAATACCTTGCAAATTACTCTGTCTTACCTTCAGCAAAAGGAATGCTGTCCTGTGTCAATAAAGTTGCAATAAAATTGAAGAGGGCGATTCTTTGACCACCGTGACAGTTCCTGAACTTGGTCTTGTTTGGGTCTGACAGATTCAGGACATGCGTATTCTTGGTCCTTGAAACAGCTGACACTGCAACAGACTGGAATGTAGGTCTTTGCCTGGTACCAGACATGTCTAGTCATTCCACTTATCAACACTGCTTAATTTACAACTGTGGACTCTCTGTCTCAAGTGGTAAATGAGTTAATGGTCTCTTGGCTGTGAAGGCTGACACTAAGTTCCATTGCTACACAGAACAATCCAAACTATTGTGAAGCATGCCTCAAGGCCAGTTCTGAACTGGCAAACAATATTAGCAGAACCTCCTTTGTATACCTTTGCTGCTTAGCTCATAACCTAATGTTGAGATTGATGTGAAATTTCCACTTGTGAGTCCTGGCTGGGATGTAGACTCTGCTCTTTCTACAGTGGGTCTAGTTATAAGCTCTAAGTCAAAACCTTGTTCTCCACTGAGTGGAATATCCTTCCCCATCTGCTGTTCAAGTTTAGGAGAGGGGTAATAAAGGAAGTTATTCTTCAAGGAATTCAGTTTTCAGGAATTGGTAGAAAACGGATGTTGTTAAACTCCATGTAGTACATGCTACCAGGCTGCCTGACTTGATAATGGATCCTAAATATAAGGGCTGAAATAACACCTGTCTTAGTCAGGGTTTTTATTCCTGCACAAACATCATGACCAAGAAGCAAATTGGGGAGGACAGGGCTTATTCCGCTTACATTTCCATACTGCTATTGATCACCAAAAGATTCAGGACTGGAACTCAAGCAGGTCAGGAAGCAGGAGTGATGCAGAGGCCATGGAGGGATGTTCTTTACTGGCTTGCTTCCTCTGGCTTGCTCAGCCTGCTCTGTTATAGAACCAAGACTACCAGCCCAGAGATGGCACTACCCACAAAGGGCCTTTCCCCCTTGATCACTAATTGAGAAAATGCCTTGCAGCTGGATCTCATGGAGGCACTTCCCCAACTGAAGCTCCTTTCTCTGTGATAACTCCAGCTTGTGTCAAGTTAACACAAAATTAACCAGTACAACATCTATCTTTCCCCAAGTGTGATGCATTTATCTTCATGCTGTTCACAGACAGAGGATGGGCAGAATGGAAGACAGATATTTTCCTTTTGCCTTCTTCAAGATATATTTTGTTTGCATTATATTACACTTACACACTGTGTCTTTCAACTTAATATGCATAGTTTAAGGCAAGCTGAAGTCATTCTTGGAGAATTCCATGCATATACAATCTTGTACCATCATATGGCCATATTTATTTCTTTATGAAAATTTATCAGCAGTTGAACCTCACTATAAATTTATTTCAATCATCATTTGGTTAATCTTCTCGGTGTTTTGCATAGTGACCACAACATTTTATTTCCCTAACAGCAATGGATAAAGGCCATTTTCTCCACATCCTAGACATCTTGTATTACTATTACCTGTTTGTACATATTAATGATAATAAAAGAGAGTTCTACTTGATGCATACCAAAGTTGTGAGAAGCTCAGGGTAATAGAAACTAACATAAACATTTGTGAGGGCTGAATATGTTTCTCTGTGGGATGACTTATGTGGAGGCCAGAGATTGACACCAGGTGTCTTTCTCTTACTCCTCACATTGCTTATTTATTTATCTACTTAAGATTTTATTTGATAAAGGGTCTCTAACTCAACTTAGACTTCATCTTTTCAGCTAGGTCAGCTGGCCAGTGTGATATTGAAATCTTCCAGGTGTCTTTTCTAAAACAAAAGTTGCAAGCTTATACCACCACTGGCTTTGATTTAGGTAGTAGTGGTGTGCCAAGCTCAGGTACTCATTATTTTTGAATACAGGGTCTCTCTGTTGTCCTAGCTGTTCTGTAGCTCTCTACATATATGAGACAGGACACACATTCACAGAGATCTACGTGTCTTTATCTCTACCTGCTAGTGTTGTAAGTAAATGTTGTAAGTAAATGTAAGTGCTCCACCATACTAGGTCAGGTCATCAAATTTGTACAGGAAGATCAAATGAACTGAAGCATCTGCCTGGTGCCTTCCCCAACTTCTTAAGAAAGCTTAATGAGTTAGAAGATGTTTGTTCTTCCACATTTCTAAAAGTTTTGTTTGCTGTATTATAGAAACCAGCATAATGTAGAGATGCAAGCATGAGTAAACATCAGAGGATCTCCAACTACTTCTAGAGAACATGTTCTCCTTCATATGTACCATGTTCTTTCCTGGCAGTTCTACAAGATAAGTATAGGAACCATACTATACTACAGGAATAAGTGCACAAGTTTTTCACTTAAAGTCATCAAATGAAAAAAAGACTAAAGACCTCAAAGAAGAAGCCACTAGATTCTGGTATTCAAAATGAGGAAGCATGGCTGTATTTTATTCCTAAACTTTCCTTCATAAATTACACTGTTAATGGTGTATTCATATAGTTATTTAATGAAACCATTTTCCCTTCATTATTAATTGCATTGTAACTAGGTATTTAAATAAGTATATATCAACCAATTACACAACTCCTGTTATAACTTAATAATTTATAGTTAAGGTAACATTTGTATTTCTGTTATTGTTACATACAACATATAATTAATATATGTGAAGCTGACCTACATGATACATACATGTGAGGCAGAGAAATAGGGAAGAATAGAAGGAGGGGGGTTGTGATCTCAAGTTACTTAACATGGTGTTTGAAGGAATGAGGGTTATGCCATAAATTATCTAAGAAGCTTTCCTTGAAATTTCATGACTTTATAGTAGCATCATGAAGCAGATATGTATTATACAATAGGATATCTATAATCTACAGGAAAAATCATATATTTATCTCATAGGTTATAGGGAAATTCATTTCTTGAAAATAATTTCCTATATCTTATATATTTAATCATATTTTGGAATGTGATCTTACTTTGCTATCTATAGTTTAGGAATAAATAATAATTATAGATATAAATTTTATTAATAGTTTCCTAACAGCAGGAGATTCAGAGAATTCAGTGGTCATCAATTGTATTCAGGCTGGACTTCTGATGGAGGGAGGTGGCTCAACCCACGCACAAAACCTTCAACCCAAAATTTTCCTGCCTACAATATCTTCAGGGATAATTTTGATAGCCTGTAATTCTTAACAGTGAAATGTATTCTGGTTATAATTACAGATTCTCAGGTTAGTCCCATTCATCAAATATTCTGAAGCATTTAAAACATCTATACACATTATGCTAAAGTCGGACAGAACCTAGTTTCCTGGGAAATTTTCATCTGATTTGGAGGAGAAATGGAAATTGCAGATTAGTGTAAATGTTCACTAACTATGCTGACAATGTCACTCTTTCTCAACTTTGTAACTGTTAAAAATTTCAGTATGGCTTGAGATCATCTCTGATTATTTTAGATATTGTAATATGAGATACTAAGAAAGAGGAAGCTTACTCAGATTTTTTTTTTTGTTCAGAAGTTGATAATAGTAGTTAGGGGTCTTAGACTAAAACACATAGTTGAAGTACATCACTTAAGACTGAGGAAAAGCACAACACATATGCACATCTGCTCTTCATGCTTCTTGCCAAGTGGTGTCAGTTGCTTTCTCGGGTTTATGAAAACAGGGATATAAACAGAAGTGCATCTTGACATTGCACATCTAGAATCATGAACTACAATTAATCATTAGAAAACTTATTTAGCCACAATGATGTCATCACAGCAATGACAGGCAGACTAATATAAATATCTCCCTTTGTGGATCAGCATCTACAGAGAACAACTGAATATTAACTTCGGTGTATTTTTATGTGTTAACAAAGATAAATCTTCGTCTGATTTCCACAAAAAGTTATTAGTAACCCCCATTGCTCTTTATTATCCTGTAAACTCCACATAAATATTTACATTGTTACATTTAGGAGTTCTTCACTTCAAAATGGTAAGAAAAAGTTCTATAATTTGAATATTCCAATTAAGCAAGTGGATTTGTATTTGTTAAAGTAATTTGCATTTATTAAACAGTAATTTAAAAATTCTATTTAGATTTTCATGAATGAAAATATATAAAATCGTGTTTTATATATGTAATATGTAAAATACTTCCATAGAACTTAAAGCCTCTGCATTACTCTACAGTCATCTATCACATGATAATGCTTCTCATCATAGATGTGATCACTTAAATATGTTTCCTTTCTAGGACACTGACAAAATCATAAAAATATAGGGAGATACTTCTGTAGATTTATGTCCAATATGAAAATCACCCTTTCCCTTACTGACACTTGGCTTAGCATTTCATTATGTAAAATTTAAGTGTCATAACTAACAGATAATCATATCAGAACATTTTCTTAGTACTTGGCCACAAGTTTATTTATTATATATTTCATATAACCAATATTGTACGTGAACTTTAATGACAGTGAATTTCTATACTCAAGTTTATATGCAAATAGTAAATTGGAGAATCATCACACAGACAGATATAATGCAAAATACAGACCATTTCCAGTTAAGGTACCTGTTTATTTCAAGTCAATAGTGTTTTTACTTAAATTCAAAAGAATTTTACACCACTCTATTTGGCATGTCTACAAATGCTCTTAATAAGACTTACTTTGTTGTTTTCCAAAATCCAGGTGATTTTAGGCCTTTAATAATGAAATGTGGATTATAAACTATTTTCTGCCATACAAACAGCATTGAATTGTAAAAGTTACAATAAAAACAGTAAATAAAGGGGGTGATAGCAGCCAGATGGCTTTTTGAATGTTTTAAAAAATGCATGAAAGATTTTTATTAATTTTACCACCATATGGGATAGGTATAAAATTCACTTCTATGGGCAGTAAAATCCAGATATTATCTGGCTTAGTGTCTAACTCTAACTTCTACCATTTCTTTTTCTAATTATATTCATGGACTCATTTCAGTTTTTCTCTCCTATCATCATTCAGAAAAGGATAATTTTTCTTTGTTTAGGATTACCTGGTCAAAATAGGAAAACTGCACAGAGTCACAAGGCAAGCATTGATGCTCACACAAATCCTACGGCTTTTGACCCATGAAGCCTACTACATAAATTACTTGTAACTATGACCATACATTTTATCTCTTCCTTAAACAGCACATGGAATTTTTCATATTGAATCATGATTTTCTAATAAAACATGAACTATTTTCACTTATTATTATCCATTTACAGACATAGATAAGATGTGCTATTTTTAGTGAACATCTGACCTTAGGGAAGCAGATGAACCCTAAAGTATTAAGTGATCCTATCTCTTATCTCATAACTCATGGTGATATAGTAAAATATGTCTGAGCTTCAGTCTAACCATGAAGTGCTAGCATAATCCCCTCTCAGTATGTACTATACAATAAATGTGTTAAAAAGCTATGAGTAAGTAAAATAATAATAATAATGTAAATAATCATGATAACATGTGACTGAGACCAATTCTCAACAAAACCTACAGTGTGTAATAAAACCTTCTTAGCACCAAGTTTTAAAAACAGGAACTAGATTATAAGCACATGCAAATGCATTTGGTTTATGTCAAGGTAGGTTATAGAGCCACACAGCATATAAACCTACATGAATTTGTATAATTATTTGAGGCTAACTAATATAAATTTCATGGCCAACACACCGACAAAATATTGCCACTCACCAGATTAAAAAAAGAAACTGCAGTATGACTCAGTTAATTTTTCAAGGGAAAAATAACAGAGTTTCATTTAAAAATTGGAATTATAAGCATATTTACCTTGAAATCAATTAGAAGTTAAGGCCGTGTTTTCATATACTGCTTTTTAAGTAATTAGGTTCTTTTTCATAAATGTTAATAATGTTTTGTAGACATACTTAATTATTTTTAATTTAATATAAGTAAAAATGCATATATATTAAGTTATAAATTAAATGTATATAGGTTGGTGAGATGACCCACTTAGTGCTTTTTCAGAGAACCAGAGTTCACATCTGAGTATACACTGGGAAGTTTAAAATCACCTATAAATTCAGATCCAGAGGATCCAACATGCTTTTCTTGCCTCACTGTGTTCGTCTCACTGTGTTCATATGGGCATTTAAACACACACACAATCACACACGCGCACGCGTACACACACACACACACACACACACACACACAAATCGTTACTAAAATCTTTGAAGTGTAAGTTTGCTGTGATATTGTACTTCCTAGAAGTAGCAGAGAAGTTACAACAATAAACTCTCACCATTTTCCTGACTGTGGTAGTTTGAGAAAAAAAAAAACAAAAAAAACAAAAAAAACCATAGGAAATGTGAATGAAAACAACCCTGAGAGTCCATCTTATATATGTCCCAATGGCTAAGATCGAAGACACAAGTGACGACTCATGGTGATGAGGCTGAGAAGCAAAAAGAACACTCCTCCTCCATTGCAGATGGGCATGCACTTCTTGGTATGTACCCAATGAACCATTCATCCTTTCAAAAGGACATTATCAACTCTGCAGCTTTATTCATAATAGGAAGAAACTGGAAGCAACCTAGATATCCCTCATCTGAAGAATGGATAAAGAGAATGTGGTTCATTTAGAAAATGGAGTATGACTCAGGAACTTAATAAAGATCATAAAATCTGTAGGCAAATGGAAGGAAAATCATCCCATTCAGACCTAGAAAGACAAACAAGATTATATGTGGATATTAGCTGGAAAATAAGGAATAATCATGCTACAATCCATAGACCCAGAGGGGCTAACTAACAAGGAGGGATCAGATGAGAGACACGTGAATCTCCCTGGGAATGTTAAATAGATATCACAGGTGGACTTCAGCTAGGTGAGGATATAAACAGGAGGGAACAGGCAAGGAGAGGATGACACGAGAGAGATATCTGGGATTAAGGGGCAACTTGGAACAAGCTAGAAACCTACTGAGATGAAAAATCCCAAGAATTTACAAGGGTGAACCTAAGACTCTTTGTAATGGGGTATATGGAGGCTGAAGCGGCCATCTGGTGTAACCGGGCAAGAATTCCAGTGGAAGAATTGTAACACCAAATATGCTAAAACAAAACAAAAACAAACAAACAAACAAACAAACAAAAACCTACAATTAATCTTCCCTACAGGATGTTCTTGGTTCAAAGAGACCAAATCTTGAGACCCATGCCACGAGAGGGAGAGTCACTACACGGTGGGTGAAGAATCAGAGCCTGCAAAGCCCAGAGACCTTCGATTATCGAACAACAACAACAGAGATAATGAAATGATTCCTAATAATATTCTTCTAGGCTCATAGAAAGGTTCCCAGCCCAACTGTCATTAGAAAGACTTCACCCAGCAACCAAGGGGAACAGATGCAGAGACTCACAGCCCGATATTAGGTGGAACTCGGGGAAACCTGCAGAAGAAGAGGAGGAAGAATACTAAGAGCTAGAGGTTTCAAAGACACCAGAAGAAAACCTACAGACTTAACTAAGAGGGGCTCACAGAGACTGAACTGACAAGGGGTTTCCCAAGCAGTTGAACTAGGGCCATGCACCTATGTTACAGATGTACAGCTTGGTATACTTGTGTGACTGCTGACTGTAGGAGCAGGAGCTGTCTCTGACTCTTTGCTTTGCTTTTGTGACTCCTTTTCTTCTGTTGGGTTACATTGTCTAGCCTTAATATTGGGAAATATGCCCACACTTATTGCAGCCTGATAAGTCATTCTTGGTGGCTATTCCTTGGAGTTCTCTGCTTTCTGAAGGGAAATAAAGTGGTTTGATGGGAGAGAGGAGGATGTAGGGAGACTTTTGGAAGACAGGAGGGAGGGGAAGCTGTAGATGGATTGTAAAAAAAATGATTGAATTTTTAAAAAAAAAATTTTTACAAATGAAAAGGAGGTTTATAGGGACTGGCACTATTGGGAGGTGTGGCCTTGTTTGAGTAGGTGTGGTGTGGTTGGCAGAAGTGCCTCACTGAATGGTATCTTTGAATTCTCAGAAGGTCAAGCCAACCCTAGAGGATCAGTGACTCTTTCTTCTGCTTGTGGATACAGGTGGAGAGTTCTCAGAAATTTCTCTGGTGACAGATGTTCCAGACTGTGGTGGCACCCAAGGTGAGTTTCCTTTTCTATTCAGAGAAGGGAAAGGGGTAATGGGAGGAGTCATTTTTAAGGGGAGACTGGAAGGAGAGGCGGGGGAAGCTGTGATCGGGATTGAATGTGAATAATTTAAAAATTAAATTATGAAAGAAAAAACATACAAACTTATTATAAAAAGGAAGAAAATATAGAGGAAGCCCTCCCCCCACAAATAAAACAAAGAAAATATAGACACATACTTGAAATAGCTCCATAGAGTGGTGAAATGCTGCACTGTAGTTCTTATCCATGGAATGAATGGGCAGCACTCAGAAGATACTGTGAAATCACTTAAAAAACACAAACAAAAATCCTAAATTGAGACATTTGAACAATGCCTCTGAGATTATGTAAAATTGAACAGGATGAAGTAAAGTCATGTTTACATTTTCCTTTAATTTTACAGTGTGGTAGCAAACTGTTGTATCAGTAAAATATAAATATTTCGTTTGATTCAGAACTGTAAGTATTGTGCTTCAGTGAGGTCAAGGCAAGGAGACTGCATTTCCTCACTGATATTCATTAGTTTAATATAAAGTAAAAGTTACTTCATTTCTATGTTCTGTGGGTCTCTTTTATACAACAACCATTTGTGCTGGTTCATAAAACTATATAGTTTTATGAATCCACTAAACTCCTTATACAATATTACATAATACAGAGCACTGCATGTTCCTTGCATTATGTAATCTTACACTCTTTCAGGTTTTTATGTTGTCCAGCAAGTAAAAAACCCTTGGTCACTCCTGTTTTTAATGTAAACCTTTAACATCCCGTATACATTATTTATTACATATATTACATTATACAGACACACACACACACACACACACACACACACATATATATATATATATATATATATATATATATATATATATATATCCCATATATTAGACTGAAACATCAGAGATCAGACCTCTGAATAAGTTTGTTTCTATCCACACTCTTTTGGTATTAGAGAAATTTATGATTTATATTTAAACTGTCCACTAACGGTGATAGTTGCATTAAACATATGGGACTATGCTTTTACAAGGTTTGGTGTTTACTCCAGATTTCATAAAATCAAATATATTACATGTTACAACTTATGTAAGTGACTTAAATACTCAAAACCAAAGCCACATTATTTTAGACAGTTCCAAAACAAATTCAAATATGCTTTTGTTTTCTGACTAATTTGAATGACAAAGAAGTTGTTGTTTGGGCATAGCAGAATCATTGCAATAGCAAATCATAGTAATATAATTGGAAGTAACAAAGTAGAAAAATAAGTATTTATTGTGTTGCATTTTTTCCCTATGATTTCGGAAATTGTTCAGAATGTCTCTAATTAATAGTTTTGTGCAGTATCTGACATTGCCTTAATTTCTTTACTTTTAACTGGAAGGAGAAAGTTACAGCCTACATGATTAGGTAATATCATTAAAAGCCTTACTTTCTCAGATAACATAGAGAACAGATAAATATGTTCAAATTTGCTTCGTTCATGTCATGTCTATAATATTGTGGCTTGCTATCTCATTTATTTCACTTTAATTTGAACAAAATTATTGTGAAACATAAACACAATGAACATTCCTTGCCCTCCTACTACATGCAGTGGAGGAATTGACTTTCCCAGAAGCTAGAAATACCCAAGATAAAATTCTCAGACCACATGAAGCTCAAGAAGAAGGAAGACCACAGTGTGAACACTTTGGTCCTTCTTAGAAGGGGGATCAGAATAACCATGGGAGGAGATACAGAGAAAAAGTGTGAAGCAGAGACTGAAGGAAAGGTCATTTAGAGACTGCCTCCCCTGGGGATCCATCCCATACACAGTTCCCAAACCGAGACACTATTGTGCATGCCAACAACTGCTTGCTGACAGGAGCCTGATATAGCTGTCTCCTGAGAGACTCTGTCAGTGCCTGACAATTACAGAAGTGGATGCTCTCAGCCATCCATTGGACTGAGTACAAGGTCTCCAATGAAGGAGCTAATAGTAGTAAGTTATTGTGGCAAAACTCATTTTGAAGAATAAGCTAGAAGAAAATGTATAAATTTAAAAGAAGAAATTTTAAAATTTCACATCTGAATAAACAATGATATTTCATGTTTACATTATATAATAATAATATTAACCATATTTGAGTATGATAATATCTTTATTAATTACTCTGTATCTAAACAAAATCATCTATTTCAATTCCTTTACTTACTGTGTCAAAAGAAATTTATTTGTTTGATTTATGCTTTGCTATGAATATCAAAGGCCTTCACTGGCTCATATATGTGAATGATTTGTAACTAATTTAAAGTTATATGTTGTATGGCTTTATTAGAAAAATGGTGTCACTGTTGTGGGCTTTATATTATCAAAAGCCCATGCCAAGCCCAGTGTCTCTTTTTTCTTTGCCCAAAGACAATGGTATAGTTCTCAGCTCCTGATCCATCATCTGCCTGCATACCGCCATGTCTCCTGCAATAAGGACAATAGAATAAAACTCTGAAACTGTAACCAAGCTTCCAATTAAATAATTTCTTTTATTATAGTTGCCTTTCATGATGTCTTTTCATAGCAGTACAATGAGGATTAAATAATGAACAATAACACTTTCACAAAAGCAAACATTATACATTACCATAGTGATGCTCAATCCCATGCTTTATAATTTCAGAGTTATCAAACAAAAGATATGAGGTAAACATGTATCAACTTTGAAAAAGAATTTTAACCAGTAGTCTATTACTGGTAACCTAATAATTATAGTCAAGTAATTTTCTCTTAGGGATGCACCGAGAGAGAAAACATAACATGTAGAAAGATGACAGTACCAAAAATACTGACAAGAACACTTTGTGCTACATACTTATTAAGTTGTTGCAATGTGTCATAGCACTTTTATAGATTTTTAGTATTTACTATTTTAAATATAGAACTATTTTTTAATGGGGAAAGTTTGACAAAATTAAGTCAGAAGAACGGAAGATATGAGGAAAATATGCTATTAGAAAGGGGTCTAAACTGAATTTATTTTGAGCAATTTTTCTGTTTTTAATAGATGTCAAATCAAGTTTACATTTTAAGTCCTCCCTGGTAACAGACATATACATGGGTAACTAGCCTCCTGTTTGGCAAGTTAAAATATGAATGCTAGGCAAGTTACCCTACCACAGTTGAATAAACAAACCAACAAGAACACAATAATTATGCCATAAAGAAATGTTCCTGGGAAAGTTACTTATCCATAAATCCTGATTTGTGTGAAGCTATAACTGTTACTTGGCACAGATGTTTGTGGATTTTTAGTGTAACAGCTCTGTAAAATTCTGGTATGGTGCCACAGATCAGTTCCTGAGTCCCTTCTCCATATCTGATGGATCCATAAAGGCTTTATTGCAATAAAATACACTTTTCTGCATTTATCTAGTGTTTGAGTTATGTTCGATCAAAGCAGGCACCATATCAATACATGTAAAATTAAAAATTACATAATTTTATCATGTGAGGGAATCCTGAATGCCTGGCTTTAAAAATAGTGATAAATTTCACATGAGAGACCAAATGTGATTTAGATGGAAATGATTTCAACTTCCTCTTATATATACAGGAAGTGATGTAAATTTCATTGCAAGCAATCAGCTAAAAATTCATACACATATTCATGGATTATAGGATGCCTATAAGGATTATAGGCAGATATACATTTTTGGAGAAGTATATATTCCTTCTCCAAGTATTTGAAAATGATAACATTCAAACTTATTATCATTTGTTTCATAAATTATTATTATTATTATTTTACATTTCATTTTTTGACATTTTCTTCATTTACATTACAAATGTTATCCCAAAAGTCACCTATACCCTCCCCCTGCCCTGCTCCCCAACCCACCCACTACCATTTCCTGGCCCTGGCATTCCCCTGTACTGGGGCATATGATCTTCACAAGATATACATTACAATGAAGGAAATTTCCCATTGACAAAATAAATTCAAGATATAAGTGCATTACAACTCCTCAGAAGTGAAACCATTGGTTATAAATGGGGTAACTTTGGATGAAGGAAATGTGTTACATTTCTTCTCTATATTTAATCTTTTTTTTTTTTTTTCACTCCAGATTTTATTCCACTCCCGGTTCACCCTCTAACTGTTCTATATCTCATACCTCCTCTGCCCCTTCCCTTACCACTCTACCCCACTAGACTTCTAAACTCCCTGGGGCCTCCAGTCTCTTGAGGGTTAGGTACAGTATCTCTGACTGAAACAAGACTGGGCAGTCCTCTACTGTATGTGTTGGAGGCCTCATATCAGCTGGTGTATGCTGCCTGTTTGGTGGTCCAGGGTCTGAGAGATCTCAGGATCTGCGTTAATTGAGATTGCTGGTACTTCTACAGGGTCTCACTCCTCCTCAGCTTCGTCCAGCCATCCATAATTCAACCACAGGGGTCAGCAGCTTCCCTGTCCATTGGTTGGGTACAAATATCTGCATCTGACTCTTTAGCTTCTTGTTGGGTCTTCCAGAGGACAGTCATGATACGTCCTTTTTTATGAGTGCTCCATAGCCTCAATAATAGTGTCAGGCCTTGAGACCTCTTCTTGAACTGGATCCCACTTTGGGCCTGTCACTGAACCTTCTTTTCCTCAGGCTCCTCTCCATTTCCATCCCTGTAATTCTTTCAAACAGGAACTATTATGGGTCAGAGTTGTGACTGTGGGATGGCAACTCCATGACTCACTTGATGTCCCATCTTTCAACTGGAGGTGGACTCTACAAGTTCCCTCTCCCTACTGTCTGGCATTTCAACTAAGGTTCCTCCCTTTGAGTCCTGAGAGTCTCTGGTATATTCTGGAGGGTCCCCCAACCTCCTACCTCCCATGATTGCTTGTTTCCATTCTTTCTGCTGGCCCTCAGGGGTTCAGTCTTTTCCTCCACCCAATACCAGATCATGTTCCCCTCTTCCATGTCCCCTTCTTGTTCCCTCCCAAGTCCCTCCATCCCTCCCACCTCATGACTGCTTTCTTTTCCTCCCAAGAGACATCCTCACTTGGGCCGTTCTGCTTGTTGACCATTTTGAGTTCTGTGAACTGTATCATGGGTATTCTGTACTTTTTTTTTTTCTAATATCCAATTAATAGTGAGTATATATCATGCCTGTCCTTTTGTGTCTGAGATACCTCATTCAGGATGATATTTTCTAGTTCCATCTGTTTGCCTGCAAAGTGCAGGATATCCTCATTCTTAATAGCTGAGTAGTATTTCGCTATGTAAATGAACCACATTTTCTATATCCATTCTTCTGTCCTGGGACATCTAGGTTGTTCCCTGTTTCTTGGATATCACAAACAAGCACTGTGAACATAGAGGGACACTTGTCCCTGTGGCATGGTGGGGCATCTTTTGGCTATATCCCCAAGAGTGGCATAGCTGGGTCTACCAGTAGATGTATTTATTTCCAGTTTTCTGAGCAATCTCCAGATTGATTTCCAGAGTGGTTGTCCCAGTTTGCAATCCCACCAGCAATGGGGAGTATTCCTTTTTTCCCATATCCTCACCAACATGTGTTTGTCACCTGAGGTTTTGATCTTAGCCATTCTGATTGGTGTAAGGTGGAATCTCATGATCATTTTGATTTGCATTTTTCTGATCGCTAAAAACTTGGAATATTTCTTTAAGGTGCTTCTCAGCCATTTACTATTGCTGTGCTGTAAATTTTCAGTTTAGTTCAATACCCCATTTTTTGATTTGGTTGTTCAGTTTTTTGGTGGTTAGCTTCTTGAGTTCTTTTATATATTTTGGATATGAGCTTCTATTGGATGTGGGGATTGTTAAGATTTTTTCTCAATTTTTAGGTTGACGATTTGTCTTATCAACTATGTTGTTTGCCTTACAGGAGCTTTCCAGTTTTATGAGGTCCCATTTATCAATTCCTGATCTTAGAGCATGAACCATCAGAGTTCTGTTAGGAAATTTCCCCTGTGCCAATGAGTTCACGACTCTTTCCCACTTTCTCTTCTATTAGATTCAGTGTATCAGGTTTTATGTTGAGGTCCTTAATCCACTTGGACTTGAGCTTTGTGCAAGGTGACAAATATGAGTCTATTTTCATTTTTCTACATACAGATATCCAGGTAGTCCAGCACCATTAGTTGAAGATGCTTTTTTCCCCATTGTATATGCTTGACTTCTTTGTCAAAGATCAAGTGTCTATAAGTATGTGTTTATATTTCTGGGTTTTCAACTCTATTCCATTGATCAACATGTCTGTCTCTGTACTAATACAATGTAGTAGTTTTTATCACTATTGCTCTGTAGTAGAGCTTGAGGTCAGGGATGGTGATTCCTTCAGACATTCTTATATTGATAAGAATTGTTTTTGCTATTCTGGGTTTTTTGCCTTTCTGATGAATTTGAGAATTGCTTTTTCCATGTCTTTGAAGAATTGTGTTGGAATTTTGATGGGGATTGTATTTAATCTGTATATTGTCTTTGTAGGATGGCCAGATTTACCATGTTAATTCTGCTAATCAACGAGCATGGGAGATCTCTCCATTTTCTGAGATATTCTTGGATTTTCTTTCTTAAGAGACTTGAAGTTATTGTCGTACAGTTCTTCTACTTGTTTGGCTAGTGTTTCCCCAAGATACTTTATATCATTTTTATCTATTGTGAAGGGAGTTGTTTCCCTAATTTCTTTCTCGGCCTGTTTATCTTTGGTATAAAGGAAGGTTACTGATTTACTTGAGTTAATTTTATATCAGGCCACTTTACTGAAATTGCTTGTCAGTTGGATAAGTTCTCTAATAGAATTTTTGTGGTTGCTTATGTATACTATCATATCATCTGAGAACTTAAAATCGTCACAAGTAAATCAAGTTTAGAAGCACTTTTCAATAGTTTATAAATCTAATCCTTTCATCATTTAAATATGTAACATGCATGATAAGGTTTTTAAATGTAATTTTGGCAGTTACCAACTAGCTGCTTTCACTTAATCCTTATAGAATTTTATCTCAATTAGTGTGATGTTTTGAAATAAAATACTCCCCATAGGTTCACAGGAAATGTCACTATTAGAGGATGTAGCCTTGTTGGAGGATATGTGTCATTACAGGAGGGATTTGAGGTCTTAGAAGCTCAGCCTAGGCCAAGTGAGTCATTGTCTCTTTGTGCTTCATGTGGTTCCCAACGTACTAGTCTCAGCTCCTTCTACAGCACCATGTCTGCCTCAATGCTATCAAGGCTTCCCTACATGATGATATCAGACTGAATCTCTGAAACTCTAAGTAGGCCACAATTAAAAGTTTTTCTTTGTAAAAGTCGACTTGATAATAGTGTTTATTCCCAGGAATAGATAACCTAAGGCAATTAATAAGACTCTTATCTTAATTTTATTGAGATGTAATATGTGGTTTTAAAAGAACCAATATTTTCTTCTCTATCAGTGTTTGAAAAACTGAATTGCTTTGGAAGGCCCAGTTTCCATTAAAAGATTCTTTCATTCTTTATTTTTTTTTCCTTTTTTCTCATTGTCCAGAGACTGTCTATTTGAAGGAGGAGCACTCCCAAAGTACTTCATTTATATAGTAAATTTCTCAAAAAAAAAAAAAAAAAAAAAAAAAAAAAAAAAAAAAAACATGAAGGATATCTTGTAGGATCTAAAGTTGGCCTTAGATATCTTGTCAAGCTGAAACTACAATTTCAACCAAGGATTAATAACCTTTCATGAGCAATGCTTTAAATATCACTGACGCTTTTACTTTTTTATTTTCCTTTAACTGAAATGAGAACCTGGATTTCATATAAAAGTGCCATACAGAAGAGTTTGTGTAACTTCAAATTTATATATTAATTACAATGGAACACACAAAACAAAAGATGATATCGGCAAAATAAGAAGGAATGAACTCAAGAATATGCACTTTCACACTGCATACTTTCTCTCCAAGGAAAATGTAATAACTTGTTAAACTATTAGGTTTGTTCAGATAAGCCCTAATATATTGCTTTCACAATCAAACATCTTTTTTATGTACTTAAGACAAAAAGATTTAAGAAGTTTCGTATTATTTTCATATATCACTCTGTAAAGAAACTTCCACTCTTGAGAGTAAAGAGATCTGCAGTTCACTGTTAAAGCACTTGCTTGACAATGTGATTTTGGGAATGTGACTTAATTTTGTAATGGTTATGTAATTTCTTATTATAATGTAAATCCACATTTTTTAAAAATCACTGTGCCTAAATTTTGATATGGTTATGCAATTCCTTATTATAATGCACATGGCTATTTTTTGCCATAATGCCTTAATTTTGCTATGGTTATATAATTTGCTATTATGATTCACATTCTTTAAAATTAACTTGCAAAGAGATGGACCTATATACCAAATGAAAGTCCTCCCCCACACACATTTAGGTATAGGTATAAGGGTTTTTAGAATGCCATAGGTTATAATCTCATATGCATGAAGAGGTGATATGATTCTACTCCTTGAGGCAGGAACAAGGAGATTCATGTAAATATAAAATTATTGGGATTTCACAAAGCTTCACTCCTTCATGACTAGATTTGGAAAATTAAAAACTGCTAAGAGGTATGGGGAGAATGGGCATCTTTGTCTTGTCCCCTATTTCAGTGGGATTGCTTCAAGTATATCTCCATTTAATTTGATATTGGCTGTTGGGTTATAGTAAATTGCTTTTATTAAGTTTAGGTATGGACCTTGAATTCCTGATCTCTCCAATACTTTTAACATGAAAGGGTTTTGTATTTTGTCAAATGCTGTTTCTGCATCTAAGGAGATAATCATGTGTTTTGTTTTTTTTTTTTTTTTCTTTGCGTTTGCTTATATAGTGGATTACACTAATGGATTTTTATATATTAAAACAACCTTGCATCCCTGGGATGAATGCTACTTGTTCGAGGTGAATGATAGTTTTGATCTGTTCTTGGATTCAGTTTGCAAGAATTTTATTGAGTATTTTTGCATTGATATTCGTAAGTGAGGTTGGTCTGAAGTTCTCTTTTTTGGTTTGTTCCTTATGTGGTTTAGGTATCAGAATAATTATGGCTTCATAGAATGAGTTAGGTAGTGTTCCTTCTGCTTTTATTTTATGGAATAGTTTTAGAAAAATTGGTATCAGGTCTTCTTTGAAGGTCTGGTAGAATTCTGTACTAAATAATCTGGCCCTGGACTTTTTTTGTTTTTTGTTTTTTGTTTTTTTTTTGTTTTTGTTTTTGTTTTGTTTTTGTTTGTGAGGTTTTTTAATGACTTCTTCTATTTCCTTGTGTGATATGGACTTGTTTAAACCATTTACATATTCATGATTTAACTTTAGTATATGGCATATGTCTAGAAAACCATCTATTTCATTTAGATTTTCCAGTTTTGTTGAGTACAGGCCTTTATAGTAGAATCTGATGATTTTTTAAAAATTTCCTCTCTTTCTCTTGTTATGTTTCCCTTTTTATTTCTGATTTTATTAATTTGGAGACTATCTCTTGGCCTTTTAGTTAGCTTGTCTAGGGGTTTATCTATTTTGTTGATTCTTTCAAAGAACCAGCTTTTGGTTTTGCTGATTCTTTGAATTATTTTCACTGTTTCTATTTGGTTGATTTCAACCCTGAGTTTGACTATTTCTTGTCTTTTGGGTTGTTTGTTTGTTTGTTTGTTTGTTTGTTTCAAGACAGGATTTCTCTGTATAGCCCTGGCTGTCCTAGAACTCACTCCGTAGACCAGACTGGCCTTGAACTCATAAATCCATCTGCCTCTGCCTCTGCCTCTGCCTCTTGAGTGCTGGGATTAATAGCGTGTGCCACCACTGCCCACCACCTTGCTTATTTCCTGTCTTCTATTCCTCTTAGGTGAGTTTGCTTCTTTTTGTGGTAGAGCTCTCAGATGTGCTGTTAAGTTGTTAGTGTAAGATCTCTCCAGTTTCTTTACCAGGGCACTTAGTGCTATGAACTTTCCTTTTAGCTTTCATTGTGTGCATTCATAGATTTGGGTGTGATGTGTCAACATTTTCATTCCAGGAAGTCTTTAATTTCTTTATTTCTTTCCAGACCAAGTTATCATCAAGTAAAGAGTTGTTCAGTTGCCACATGTATGTGGAATTTCTGTAGTTTTTGCTGTTATTAAATAACAGTCTGCTGGCGGTGGTGGCACATGCCTTTAATCCCAGCACTTGGGAGGCAGAGTCAGAGTTTGAAGCCAGCCTGGTCTACAGAGTGAGTTCTAGGGCAACCAGGGTTATACAGAGAAACCCTGTCTTGAAAGCAATCAAACAAACAAAAAATACAGCCTTAGGCCAAGGTGATCTGATAGAATACATGTTATTATTTCAATATTCTTGTTTCTGTTGAAAGTTGTTTTGTGACCAATTATATGGTCATTTATGGTACCATGAGGTAATGAGAAAAAGGTGTATTCTTTTGTTTTAGGGTGAAATGTTCTGTAGATATCTGTTAAGTCCATTTGGTTCATATCTTCTCTTAGTTTCACTGTGTCTCTGTTTAGTTTCTCTTTCAATGACCTGTGCATTGGTGAGAATGTCAAGAAGACAAATTGGCACCCTAAAGATTGGGAAAAATTTTTCACTAACCCCACATTCAACAGAGATCTAATATCCAAAGTATATAAAGAACTAAAGACGTTAATGACAAAAAAACAAACAACCCAATCAAAAACTGGAGTATAAAACCAAGCAACCCAATCAAGAAATGGAGTATAGAACTAAACTGAGAATTCACAATTGAGGAATGTCAAATTGCTGAGAAGCACCTAAAGAGATGTTCAAAGTCCTTAGCGATCAAATAAATGCATACCAAAACAATCCTGAGATTTTACCTTACACTGGTCAGAATGACTAAAATCAAAAACTCAGGTGACAACACATGTTGAAGAGGATGTGGAGAAAGAGGTACACTCGTCCATTGCTGGTGGAATTGCAAACTAGTACAACCACTCTGGAAATCAATCTGGAGGTTTATCCAAAAAATTAGAAATAAATCTACCTGAAGACCCAGCTATACCCCTCTTGAGAATATACCCAAAATATGCCCCACCATGTCACAGGGGCATGTGTTCCACTATGTTCATAGATACCATATTTGTGATAGCCAGAAACTGGAAACAACCTAGATGTCCCAGGACAGAATAATGAGTACAGAAAATATGGTTAATTTATACAATGGAATACTACATAGCTATTAAGAATGAGGCTATCCTGACCTTTGTAGGCAAATGAATGGAACTAGAAAATAGCATCCTGAGTGAGGTAACTCTGACACAAAAGGACATGCATGGTACTCACTAATAACTGGATATTATAAAAAGAAAGAAAGAAATAAAGAAATAAAGAAAGAAAGAAAGAAAGAAAGAAAGAAAGAAAGAAAGAAAGAAGAAAGAAGAAAGAAGAAAGAAAGAAAGGAAGGAAGAAAGGAAGGAAGGAAGAAAGAAAGGAAGGAAGAAAGAAGAAAGAAAAGTACAGAATACGCAAGATACAGTCCACAGAACCAAAAGTTCAACAAGCTGAAGTGCCCAAGTGAGTCCCATTTGGGAGAGAGAAGAAAGCAATAACAATGGGGAGGGAGGGAAGGATCTGTGAGGGAAAGTGGACAGGGTGGGGACAGTTCGGGGGAGAGGAAAACCTGATCTGGTATTGGGCGCAGGAAAAGGACTGAAGCCCTGAGTGCCAGCAGAAAAAATATAAACAGGCAAACTCAGGAAATAGGTTGGGGGAAAACCTAGAATGCACCAGAGACCTTGGAGGCGAGAGACTCTCAGCCTTAGATGAAATGCCCAACAGTAGGGAGAGGGAATTCATAGAGCCCACCTCCAGCAGGGAGACAGGACAGCAAGTGTGGGATGGGGTTGCCAACCCACACTCACAACTCGTACCTATAATTGTTCCTGTCTGAAAAAATTACAGGGATGGAAATGGAGAGGAGCCCGAGGAGAAGAAGGTCCAGAGATAGGCCCAACATGGGATCCAGCTCAAGGGGATATCCCAAGGCCTGACATTATTACCAAAGCTATGGAGATTTCACACACACACACACACACACACACACACACACACACACACACAAAAGTACCTATCCATGACTGTCCCCTGAAAGACCCAAGAAGCAACTGAAAGAGTCAGATGCAGATATTTATACCCAACCAATGGACAGAAGTAGCTTACCTCTGATTTTGAATTAGGGAAGGCTGAAAGTAGCTGAGGAGAAGGGCAATCCTGTAGGAGGACCAGCAGTCTCAATTAATCTGAACCCCTGAGATCTCTCAAACACTTCACCACCAAACAGACAGCATAGACCAGTTGATATGAGCCACCACCACCCCAACACACATACAATAGAGGACCTCCAAGTCTGTGTTCATTCAGAGATGATGCACTTAACCCTCAATAGACTGGAGGCCCCAGGGTGTTTAGAGGTTAGGTGGGGTGGGGGGTATGGGCATCCACATAGAGATGAGGTGTGGTTGGGTGGAGGTGTGGGATATGGAGAAGAAAGAGGGTGTATGGGGGGTGGGGAATGGAATGTTGAGTTTAAAAAATAAGTTAAATATAAAATTAAATTTAAAAAACTGCTGAGAGGAGGCAGGATATCAGGTGAACATTTCTAGGAATAAATATATGTGAACAACCTGAATTTCATTCTTATACACAAATTGATAAATACTAATATGTGCAGATGCAACAATAACAAATAAGAAGAAGTCTTAAATTAAAGAGGAGTTGGCAGGATAGGGATAGTTATGGGCTGGGAAAAAACAAAGTGTAGAAGGGTAGAAATCTGAAAATTATGGAGAACTCAGTTTAAGGCAGAATTCATAAGGAGTGGATAACAAACAGCTAAAATTGAAACAGGAAACAATAAGTAAATTAAATGTTGATCAAGAGAATATATTGAAAATGAACAGGAAAGTAAGACTAGGGGAGTAAGATAGTTGTGGATAAAGACAAGTGAATCCAAAGTTTTTGAAAAAGAAATATATGTCTAATTATTTGTACAGTGTTGAGAGCAAATGAACAAGACATTTGTAACTGAATACCAAAAGTAATGGAAAATTATGGAAGGAGCTACAGTTACACTATTAACATGGTCAATACTCAACCAAGCAGACATTTTAGCATGACTTGAGCTTCAAATTACATTACTGTTTATAATCTTGTATTGTCAGCCAATAGGATAATTACAGAATCTCCCCCTGCTCCTCTGTCAGTTGAGTAAACAGTCTTAGAGGAAGACTTGATTCATTTAATAAAAACTGTATCTAAGAACCTGAAAATATGCAAAGTATGATCAGTTTGAATGCAGCTAATTTTTATAACGTTTTTTAGATATAAGCATATTATAAAATGAAATTCAATATAATACCAATGCCAATAATGACCAATACTGTCATTGAAATAGTTAAAATAGCCTTTTGAATTGAAGTATGCAATGGGAATTCCCATTATGATGAAATTGTGTATTACATAGAAAAAACCCAAACTCTTCTGAATTTCAATAATTACTAATGTGCAATAATTTTAAAGATCATATGTTTGTGTGTGTGTCTGTATGTGTGTGTGAGTGTGTGCATGTGTGGGGGTATCTAATCATTTAAATAAGATGAAGTATAAGATGTAGAGGTTGTATTCTAGAAGTAGTTTAGTGGTACGGTGCTTGCCTGGCATCTTTCTGCATGTCTCTGGGGACAATCCACAGCGTCTGTAAAAGAAATTAGCATATTAGTACCCTTGCACACACACACATCACACCACACACACAAACTACTCACATATATGGACGTACATACATAGATGCACATGCACACACAGAAACTCACATATGTATGTATGTGTGCAAGTACATACTCACACGTACACTCCCATATGCATGCATGCATGCAAGTACACACACACATGCATACACATACACGCATGAGCAAAGGGATTTATTGGAGTGGTTTGTAGACTGTGGGCAGAGAAGTCCAACAATAAATACACACCAATGGAAAGGTTGAGAGCGCGGTAGTTGCTAGATTTACAAGACTAAATGTCTGAGTAGTTCCAATCTGGTGTTGGACTGACAGAAGATTCTGAGAGAGCTCTATTCTATATAGTAATGCTCAAGAAATGGTTTCTTATTCCAGTAAAGGCATTTTTCAGAAATGAGATAAATGAAACTGTCAGAAACAGTAAGGACAAACAGAGAAAAATCCAACTACACTTTCTTTCAAGGTTATTTTCTTTTAAATATAGGCTGCCATTAGAAATTCTGGTCCACATTTTTGATGAGACTTCTCACCTCAAATTATCCAATCAACTAAAGTCCTTCACAGTCATGCTCAGCTCCTTAATTTTTAGTTGATTCCTGATGTAGTCAAGTCGACAAACAAAATGAGCCATCACAAGTATCCAACACTGGGTTTCACAATTATTATGCAAGTGCTCTATGGACACTTTGGGGTCTTAGTTTTTGTTATGTTAGTTTTGTCTTTATTGTAAAAATTACTATTTTATTTTCTATATTGTCATCTTATCAAACATGCCATTCATAAATATTTTTCATACTTGATGGTTAGCTTTTACACATTAGGTATCTGAAAGTTTTATACCACTGTAATTTTGTGAATTTTAAAATTTACTTAGCGATAGATTGATAATGGTGTCCATTGTTTCGGATTTATTAGGTCGGAAGTTGTGCCCTGCCTATAAAAAGCCAAGCACACACATAGCATGTTTCTTGAGGAAGAATGATGTTTCTGCTTTGTCTGTGTTCACATATTGACTTCATTTTCTTTTCTGCAACCACTCGCTGACTAAAAGAAATATGTTAAATGTCTGCACATAATAAATGATTTATTGATTTCTCGTGCAGATTTTAAATTCAGAATTGTATAATTACAGGAGTCTGGAATATTAGTAACTTTCACCTCTCATTGACACCACACACTTTGTCTAAAGACAATGCTTTTGCATTGTTGCCCTTTTACTTTTCCGTTTAATGCAATTTAGTAAAACATGACATGACCTTGAAGAAAGCTTGGGCAGTCAGGCTTTTTGCTAACCATCTTCTGATTATAGTGAATAATTGACCTTGCTAATATTTTCCAGAAATCTCACTCAAGACCATCCAGACTAACAAGTATTTAACCAATGAACATTTATATGAATGATATTATTTGATAGGAAAAAATAAAACAAAATACCCATGAAAGGATATAGGTACAGAGACAAAATTTAGAGCTAAGATGAAAGGATGGACTATCCAGAGACTACCCTATTCGGGAATCCATCCCATCATCAGCCACCAAACCCAGACACTATTGCCCATGCCAGCAAGATTCTGCTGAAGGGACCCTGATATAGCGCCTCTTGTGAGGTTATGCCAGTACCTGGCAAACACAGAAGTGGATGTTCACAGTCAGCTATTGGATGGAACACAGGGCCCACAATGGAGGAGCTAGAGAAAGTACCTAAGGAGCTGAAGGGGGCTGCAACCCTGTAGATTTAACAACTATATGAGCTAACCAGTACCCCCTGAGCTCCTGTCTCTAGCTGCATATGTAGCAGAAGATGGCCTAATCAGCCATCATTGGGAAGAGAGGCCCCTTGGTCTTGCAAACTTTATATGACCCAGCGCAGGGGAATGCCAGGGCCAAGAAGTGGGAGTGGGTGAGTAGGGAAGCAGGAGCAGGGGACTTTCAGATAGCATTTGAAATGTAAATAAAGAAAATATCTAATAAAACAAAAAGAAAAAATACATAGTAAATCTAACTCTAAACACATCTGTACTGTGAAGTTTTGTGTCAACTTGACACAAGCTGGAGTTATCACAGAGAAAGGAGTTTCAGTTCTGGAAATGCCTCCATGAGATCCAGCTGTAAGGCATTTTCTCAATTAGTGATCAAGGGGGAGGTGCCATCTCTGAGCTGGTAGTTTATAAGAGAGCAGGCTGAGCAAGCCAGGAGAAGCAAGCCAGTAAAGAACATCCCTTCATGGTCTGTGCATCAGCTCCTGCTCCCTGACCTGCTTGAGTTCCAGTCCTGACTTCTTTCAATGATGAACAACAATGTGGAAATGTAAGCTGAATAAACCCTTTCCTCCCCAACCTGCTTCTTGGTCATGATGTTTGTGCAGGAATAGAAACCCTGACTAAGAAAAATTGTTACCAGCATAGTGGGGTATTCCTGTAACAACCTGACCATGTTTTGGGGAGAACTTTGGAAGGGCTTTGGAACTTTGGGCCAGAAGATCTATTTGGTGTTATGTTGTGTAGGAGCTTGGAAGACAGTGCAGAAGATGGAGGCCTGGCTTGGGAAATTTCAGAGGGAAGATTCAAGACTCTTTTCAGGGCCATTTTTACTTTGATTGTGAAGATTCTGTGGTTCTAGTTAGCTGGGGCTGAAGAATCAGCTGTGATTAACAAGATACCAGAACTAGTAAAGTGAAACCTTTGTATTACTGGGACTATTGATGCTGGTTAGCTGGAGCTAAGAAATTAGTGATGATTAAGAAGAGACCAGCATCACTGAGGTGACATCTTCTGGGAAGTGTTTTCTGAGAGCACAGAGTCTGTGTTCCAGAGATAGCCATGGTTGTACCTTGTGCTGTGGCTGGATTTAGTAATGTGCAAGAGTTACCCAGGTGATAACTGGTTTTGAAGACATGAAGGGGTCACCCAGAGCAGTTGAGACTCAGCACTTGAGAGGCCATGGAAGGCCATTGGTGAAGGTGCAGCCGCAGTTGCAATTGATGGCCCAGGACTGACGGGTTCATGCAAAGGAGTTGAGGTTTGGCACCATGAAGAGAGCCTATGAGAGGCTATTGTTGAAGCCAAGTTACAGTGGAAGACAGCAGCATTTTGGAGATGCCAGTACCATGAGATGACTACCAAGAACAGCAGCAGCAGTGGAGTACAGGCGGCTGCAGCCTAGAAGACAACGTGTGTGCTACAAAGGGCATGGCTGGAGAAGTGACCCAAGCTCCTGGAGAAGCCCAGAAGATCCTGAGTTGGATCTCAGACATTGGATGGTTGGAGATTGATTTTTGCTTTTGATTGTAACTGTGCCCTTATATTTTTCCCTCTTGAAAGAAGTTTTTTTAGTGAAGCACGCAGTTAAGAGACTTTGAAATTTAAATTACTTAGAATTTTAAAAAAATACTGGATATTTTAAAAGTATTGAACTTTTATTATGTAAAGATTGTGGAACTTTTAAAGTTATTTAGTTCCTGTGGATGAGTAAGAACTAAGGATTGAGGCTTACTAGTGGTGTGTTTGTGTGTCAAATTGACAAGGGGTCAATTGTACTGGGTAGTTTTGTGTCAACATGACACAAGCTAGAGTTATCACAGAGAAAGGGGCTTCACTTGGGGAAATGCCTCCATGAGATCCAGATGTAAGGCATTTTCTCAATTAGTGATCAAGCGGGGAGGGCCCCTTGTGGGTGATGCCATCTCTGGGCTGGTAGACTTGGGTTTTATAAGAAAGCAGGCTGAGCAAGTCAGGGGGAGCAAGCCAGTAAAGAACATCCCACCATGGCTTCTGCATCATCTCATGCTCCCTGACCTGCTTGAGTTCCAGTCCTGACTTTCAATGATGAACAGCAATGTGGAAATGTAAGCCGAATAAACCCTTTCCTCCCCAAACTGCTTCTTGGTCATGATGTTTGTGCAAGAATAGAAACCCTGACTAAGACAACATCATTGGTAAGCTCATGAGAAAATATTCTTCTGCCAGAATGTGTTTGACCTTATATATGTTCACCATTTTAATATTGTATTGCCATAAATAAATTACCAGGATTTTGGCTTTTAGAGTTATGCACATATATTTTTTATTGTATGACCACAAATTGACAAAATTTTATCATATGCCTGTACATATGATACATACAGGATTGGAAACATCTCTTGTCCCTTTCTTTAAGGATGATTTTTATTGCTAAGGCCTCTTATCTTTGCATGTTTAACATTTTTATTCTTGCATGCACTTCTTTCACAAAGTTATATATAGTTGTCTTCACAGCTAATACATTTCTTGTGATTTTTGTTGTCTGGTATTCCTTTTAACATAGGTAACAGGTAACAGGAGGAATTAAAAATAAATTTACACTTGTGGTTGTTCCAATGACTTACATATTTGAATGTTTGGTTCCTATTCAGATGAGCTGTGTGAGGAATGGTTTGATACTTTGGCCTTGTTAAAGGTATGTGCCACTAGATGTGTGCTTTACTTTGCATATCAGATGTAAGCTCTCAATTACTATGCCTTATTCATGCCTGCCAGCTTCTTCCATTGTTCTCCCTCATGCTGATCATGAATTCACCTTCTGGAACAATAGGCAAACCTCCAATTACATGCTTTGTTTTATAACATCCTTGGTCAGGGTGGTTCTTCCCATTAGCAGAAAAGTCACTAAAACAGCGCTGGGGAGATGGATCAGTAAGGAAAGCCATATGCAAAATCAGGCAAGCAAGCAGAGTTGATCTCCATAACTGCAGCAATGAAGAAAAAAATAAATATATGAAGTTTTCTTCTTATCTCCACAAGAGTGTCTCGACATGGACAATCCCCTTCTCACACACCATGTATACAACAACTAATACAAGTAAAATAAACACTAGCCTATTTTCTAAATATGGCTCCATCCTCTGCTTCACTGGCCACTATTTATAAAGTATTAAAATGTTTGAGCAAAAATGCAAGTGATTGTCATGGTTAATTTAAACTCAGGTTGCCTCTACTAAAGGATATATAGATGACTTTTTCTGCACAGATCTGTCAGGATATTTTAATTAAATATGGCATTCACTGGAATGGCTGAATAGTAATTCTCTATATCTCTAAATCTCTATATCTCTCCACCCTTATCCCAAGCCTCAGGGCCCATTGCACAAGAGAGGTTAGAAAGAATGTGAGAGCAAAACATTAGATAGAACTAGAGCATATCACACACTAGGGCTTCAGGACTGATGGGCTCTGGGCAGCTGGGACTGCTTGCACTAAAATTCTCAAGATAAAAACAGTAAACATTCTAACAATGGAGTGAGGAAGGATTGTGAGCCTCCACCCAGAAAGCAAGAGCTATAGATAGTTGATGGCTTCTTGGAGAAGGAGGATCTGATTTTTTTGTTTGTTAGTTTGGTGTTTTTAGGATATGACCTTCCTATCTGCAGCTCAATGTTGTAGATGGACTTACACCGTGAATACATGGGTAGCACAGTTTAGATTTTGTGTGATTTAAAACATTAAATGGTAGACATTAATTTGGGAGGTTATAAGGACTTTAGAGTTCTACCTGAGAGGAGTTAGGGAGACATAGGATTGAAGCTGTTCAAAATTTGTTTGAAATTGTCAATTGATTAATGAATGGTACAACTGAAACTCTCCCTTGCAAATGCTCTATCTTCAGTCTCCAGGATTATATAAACCAAACTCCCAAGCAAATACTTCATAAAATACGTCTCTCTACATACTATTATTTATCATTTTTATCAGACTCCTAGCATTTAAATAGATTACACATTTTGATTTTATTTCTTCAGATGATGGGATAAGATGAAATCCTTACACATCTTGCATGCCTACATGGCTTGGGCTGAGCCTGAAACATTTCTTGCTCTGTCAAACTATCCCTAGTCCAAGATGTGGAAACTTCTATCCTCCATACACCCTAATCTTCCAAGCTGACTGATTCAATCTAGCTTCTCTCAGCTTTCCCTCAGTTGCTCTGATTGCACTCCTATTAACTTTGGCAATATGTCCCAGTCTTCGGATTCCTTCTCATTCTCTGGCTCATTCCATCTTTCCCTGTGTCTAGTTTGCTCTTTTCTTTTTACAATAGTCTCACACAGCTCTGCTCTTCAGGATCCTCTCTTGTTCTTCTGCGAGTTAAGCATATCCTATCTCTGATACATTTTGTCTTTTTCTTATTTGACACTTTGCCTGCCCTTCTATTAGTTGTCACTTTCAAACATAGATGCTTTCTTCTACACATTATATTTACTTTCATCATGAAGTGTTAAAAGTATATACTAAGAGTTTGTCTGTATTCCAGCCAAATCATACTGGGATCCAGGGTGTTTCTACATTCCAGACAGATTATCTAGACCTAGAAGGCCTTTGGAAAAGATCCCTTGGCAGAGCAGCCATATTACTGGATTAAAATTGCTCTACAGTGGACTAACCTAACTTACTGCCCTCTCTGTCAAATTTAGCATTATATTGTTGACTGACTATGTAGAAAGAAATTCAAGTCAGGGGTAGAAAGATAATAATTCAACAAAAGAATTTCTTGTCATGCTAGATGATCTGAATATAAAACCAGAATGCACAGTGCCTTTAAGTAGGAGGTAAGAGATAAATCTAGAAACTTGTCATACAGCCATTACATATATGCCATGACATTAACCCTGTACTTTTCTGCAAACGTAGTATAATAATAATAATGAAAATAATAATTGAGCCACCAAACGCAGACAATCAGGAAGCCAACATGTAACTGACATAGGCCCTCCACATCTATGTTAATGTTGTATAGTGTAGTATTCTTGTATGAATCCTAACAGTGGGATCACGGGCTGTTCCTGAATCTTTTGCCTGCTTTTGGGACACTTGTAGTCACTACACAGGGCTGCCTAGTCCAGCCTTAATACAAGAGGAGTTGATGAGTCTTGCACAACTTGATGTGCTATGTTTAGTTGATATCCATGGGAGGTCAGCCTTTTTCTGAAAATAAAGGAAGGAGGAGTAGAAGAGAGGGGTAGATGAGAGGAAGGGAAGAACTTCCAGGAGAGGAGGGAGGGGAAACTGTAGTTAGGATTAAATACATAAAAGTGTAATAAATTTAAAACAAAATAAAAAATAACATTCAGTATTATGTTCATCATGGATATTCTATTAATTTCATTAATCATTTATTAATTTAATCATTTATTAATTACTTTATTGTTGATTAACTCCATCATATATCTACATTTTGACCCACATGTAGATTTTTGCACATCATGATATTACTTGAAGTGTTAACGATGCCACTGATGGTGTACAGGAATGAGCTACTGTATATTAACTCTTGCATCCTAGGCAAAAACTATCAATAAATAGTAGCAAGTGTTATGCATCTTTCAAAGTTCCTGCTTCTCAGGTTGCAGTCTATATAAGCTGAGTTCTTAAATACATTTTTAGTGGTGGTAAGTTTTCTATGGTTCTGATAATTTATATCATGACTCAGGGTAATCTGCATACCAGAAATGGAAGACTACTTTACAGTCCAGTAGAATGCTCTGGTATAGAGAGTTGTGGAGGTAGACGTCCTTTAGTGTCTGTGTTTGGTGGCTGATTATGGCTTGCATTCCCAGGTGGGGTAGTCTTTGGATGGTCCATTCTTTAGTCTTAGCTCCAAACTTTGTCTCTATAACTCCTTCCATGGGTATTTTGTTCCCTATTCTAAGGAGGAATGAAGTATCCACACGTTGGTCTTCCTTCTTGATTTTCTTTTGTTTTGCAAATTGTATCTTGACTAAGTATTTAAATTTTTCTCTCACTTATTCTGCTAGATTACAGTGGGATTGTTTTGTTGATATTGATGTGGGTAAGTATGTGCTTGCATGTGTATGCTTGCTTCCATTTGTGTGTGTGTGTGTGTGTGTGTGTTTTAGTAATGTTTAGCAGAGGACAACTTGTAGATGTTACTTCTATCCTTCTATCTCATGGCTCCTAGTAGTTGTGCAGAATTCAAGACCTCAGACTTTTAACCAATGGGTCATTTCGTTGGACTTTGAACATCTTATCAGCATGAATAATTCATATCTTTTCTCACCTATTGAATATTAAGCTTTTAATATGTGAAAAGAAAACTTTTCCTTTGATATACTCAGATTATAAAGTCTAATTTCTCCTGAATTTGAAAAAAACAAAAACAAAAGCAAAAGCAAAAGCAAATGATTCAAAGCCTGATCATTTTGAAATGTATTTCCTCACAAGTGTAGATGGATTTTAATTTTAATTTTAAATTGAAAATCCCTTGTACAGAACTTTAGTCTATTCATGGTGATTTCTGACAGTGGACTGCTAAGGTTTATTAATGTTTGGACTTGCTTACTGGTGTGGTTTGTTCTGTCTGTAATTTATGCTGAAATTTGGTCTCTAGTATAACAGTTTAGCCTGGACTTTATGAGGAAGTTAAGTTATTAATGTGATTAATGCATCTCTCATAGGACTAGTTAATTGCTAAAGGAAGAAGTTTTATAGAGTCTTGCCCCAAGTCTTTGGTCAAGCACAGCCTGTTTGCCCTTCTGCTTCTTTACCTATGGCATGATGCAGGAGAATATTGACACCAGAAATAAAAGAGATGCTACAGGTTAGTTGTGGATATCCAAGACTTAGGGACTGCAATTAATTTCCTTTTCCATCCTCAAGCATTTCATTATGTTTACAGATCATTTAAATATATATATATCATTCACAACTTGCAGAAGTGAATTATGCTCATTCTCCTGAACTCCATTAACTGCCACTGGGACTGCCCTTCAGTACTGAGCAGCCTTGCAGGATCCTAAGACTGTCCTGCTTCCAAGTGGAGGCCAGCATGGTGCCAGAATTCCCAGCTTGGAAACTCGCCCCACCATCCCCCTCCTAGTTTGGTCTGCCTGGAGTATAGCCATCAGAGTGGCCTGTCAGGGCATTAAGAACTACCAGCTTGGAACATTTACTGACTAATCCAGAGCCAGTGAATTTTGACTCAGCCAGCATAGTTGGGTTCCCTGGCACAGGACACCACTTCCTTCCCCAAAAGTACTGCCACCATCAAGACCATAGACCCAACACCAAGGAAAACTCGATACCTAAAGGACAGAGTAAGAACAAAATCAACAAGAGCCAGATTTATATAATTGATGCTAGGGTTGTCCCTGAATCTGTTGCCTACCTGCCTGCAGATCCCATTTCCCTACCTGGGCTGCCTTGTCTGGCCTCAGTTAGAAAAGGTACACTTAGTATTGCAGTATGTCGATGACATGGGAGTAGGGTGGAGGTGGGGTTTTAGGAGGTTGCAGCAGGGTTGGGATGGGTAATGTGGGGGGAGTGAGGAGGGTGAAGTGAGGGGAGGATCTGTATGAGAAGGTGCTGTTAGAAGAGGGGTGGCTAATATTGGGCTGTAAAGTGAATAAATAAATAAGTTTAAAAAACTTGTTACAAACAGGAACAAAACAGTGTTTCCGATTATTAAAAAGACTATCTTAGTAATTGAATGATCTCACCTCTCTCTCTCTCTCTCTCTCTCTCTCTCTCTCTCTCTAGTTTTAGAGTAATACCTCCATCTAAATTATTTTTCTCTATTAGAGCATTCTTGAATCATTTCAATACTTGATTTAGTTAAAACCTATATTTTAACAGTGTACCAAGAAACGCGACTGAATAAAAACAAACCTGTTGCTGATATTACATATTATGTATACCAAATCCACTCATTTTTAGAAGAATAATATATGCAGTCAATGATACGTGAACCTCATATCTCCATTTATCATAGTCTTGTTATTGCTTGAGTACTCATAGATACTCTGGTCTTCTCAAGAATATGATTAGCAGAAAGCTACTGAAATCAGTGGAAAGAGTAGAGATTAATTAAGATGAACAATTTACTCTAAAGTACAGTGTTCAGGACTGGGATGATCATTCACATGAGTGAGTGAGAACTGTCTCTGAACAATGAGGGAGAGCCTGCGTTCATGTGGGAAGTGTCAGGTGTGCTTATGTGCACCACAACTCTAGAACTACGAGGACACAGGCAAGATAGGGCAAATGGGGCCAGCCTATCATTACTAAGCTTTAGGTTCAGTCAATGTCCCATCTAAGAGTATAAGACAGAAAGTGCTAGAGAAGGACACTTGATAACCTCTTTTGCCCTCCACATATGCACATGTAACACACACCAAGCACTTACTCACAAAGATTTTTTTACATAAAAAGTATAATTTTTATCAATAACTAAGGTAAGAAAATAGAATTGTATTGTAATATTAGTTTTAATTTTAATCTGATTTTAATACAGACATTGTATTCCAACCAAAGTCACTAAAGAATGTTTATTTTATGCTATTTCATTCAAATAAGCATTCTACAAATATTATAAAACAGAAGGTTAGATGAAGAACACTAAAAAGGAAATCTGTTTAAAAAAATGAATTTCTACTTTTTGTATGGTCCTGACTTACATTTGATACTTAATAATTCTAAATGAGAAAGTACTAGTTTAAATCATCAGTTTTATATACAATCAATTTCTATTAATGTAAATTTATTTACATTATGTTAATAGGAAAGTTGATCTTTGTTAGAAGATAATTTAAAAGGAAAATGCTTAATTTTCTGTAAGTTTATAATTAATTAGCTCATAAAATTTTATTATAGTATTGAAGAAGATTTTCAAATTCTGAATGTCAGAAATTGGGTCATGGTAATTTATGACACTTATCCATCTCATTCTCTAGCCTATCTCTCTATATCTATAATATATTCATCATGTTGTTTCAATCAAATCAAGAATTAAAATGTGAGTTTTTCTGTTCAGAAAATAAACTCTTGAAGCCAAGAAAATACATTGCATAAATTAATTTTATAATTACTAAACTAATATAAACATTTATTTGGAGAATATTATTTAAGATATGTAATTATTGTCAAGCACATTTAAAATAATACTCATGTATTGTTCTAACCATTCCACCTACATTATAAGCTTAGATTTCAACATAAACAAAATTATTTTCTTGGAAAGACACAGAGGCATCTATCCACATGGAATATTGAATTTCTTAAGTGACACTTGCTATTTTCATGAGAAGGATAATATTTACAGTGTAAGGACAGTGGCTGTTTTATTTGAGAATTAACATATAATTCATAAAAATATTGTTCTATATTGGGTAGTTTGTACCTCCAGTAGCCTGAATGTATAGGAAAGTGTTGAATATCATCTTAGAATTTTCTCCTTCATATTCTAGTGATATTTGTGGAATAATAGTGCTTTTGCACATAGTGTCACTTGTCCAGAGAAAATATGGCCCACTAATCAACTAAGCAGAACTCACAGAGACTGAAGCAGCAAATGCCAGGGCTGCAAAGTCTGGACAAGGTCCTCTGCCTGTATACCATGGGTCTTGCTCAGTGCTTTTACTGGACCTCTGACCTCAAGAGTAGGTGACATTGTCTTTGACTCTCTTGCCTGCTCCATGGGACTCTTCCTCCTACTGAGTCACCTTGTCCAGCCTTGATATGAATGATTTTGCTGTGTCTTATTTTATCCTGTCTTCGTCCTGTTAGGTTGTTGTCTCTTGGAGTCCTTCTCCTTTCTGGAGGAAGAGGAAGAGGAAGAGGGGTCAGATCTGGGGAAGAAATGGGGAATCTGGAAGGAGTGGAGGGAGGGGGACTTGTGATGTGGATGTATTGTATGTAAAAAGACTCTGTTTTCAATTAAAAATTATATTATCTTTTTTTTTTTTTTTTTTTTTTTTTTTTTTCATACAGAGCATCACTATGTATTCCTGACTGTCCTGGAGCTCACTTGAGGAGGATAATTCATTTCATAGTTTATTCTCTAGATGCCTCAGCCCCAAATCTTGTCTTCTCCGTGTTATAAAATGAACTTGAGCTACCACGT
>NC_034601.1:73585505-73619361 GCF_900095145.1 Mus pahari
GTAGACCAGGCTGGCCTCGAACTCAGAAATCCGCCTTCCTCTGCCTCCCGAGTGCTGGGATTAAAGGCCTGTGCCACCAGGCCCGGCCTAAAAAATATATTATCTTGTTTCAAATTTAATTTAATTTGGCAATCCCATACCTGTGAACAATGTGTTGTCATTTCAGTCATATCCCATACTCTCTCTTGCCCACTCTCTCTTCTGTTTAATCTGCTTGCTTCCAACAGGTTTCACTCTTTCTTGCATGTTTCTTTACCCATGATCCACTGAGTGTCACTAGGCTAGCTTGAATAAGTATCTATGGGGGGACTATTTATTGAAGTTCAGGCTATATATCATTGATTACAGCACTGGAAAAAAATGTATCCAATTCTCCGAGCAGCTCCTTAACTGCCAATAGATTTCAGGAAGTGGGGCCTCCAAGTTCTTCTCTTATCAATGAAAGACTGATAAAAAGTTTTAGTATAAAAGAAATAAATTGCAAGAACTCTGTCAATATGAAGTCATGTGAAATAATAATATATTTAAATATATCGGTATGCATGCAAAAATAATATATGGCATACATAAACATATATATTATACATATACATTTACCCACATGTATATTTATATATATGTACATATAATATGCATACATTTACTTGTACAGAACATTGAATGGTGGTTCTGTATCTTCATAACAATAAAATTAAAAGAAATGGTACTATTTTTTTCAGATTTCAGAGTCTCTGAAGTTCTTAGTTCAGAGATAAGAAAACTTATATATAATCAAGAGTACCACAGAGAGAAAAAAAATGATTTTCTAAGGTAGAAGACAGCAAACATCTGACAAGATGTCTAGAAAAGTAGCTGATGACCACCTGTATTTATGTTTTTTCCTTGGACTCTTACATTGTGGTTGCCATCTCTATGAGTTTCCTTTGCAATAAAAGGTTTCTTTTTTCCCTTACCAGCAGCTGTTTTATACATATTTCTCCGTATCTAACATCAGTAGCAGCTCCCGTTTCCAGTTATTCTCTATTGAACTGGTTTCTGTTTGTTTAATTTTTATTTGTTTTATCGAAGCCCCAGTGGGAAGCCAATATGTAGTCTTAATTCGCACCAAGATAACAAAACAAACTAGCTTGCCAGAGCCTCTTACTATACATCTTTTAAGTGCTAGTTTCTTTTGTACCGATACTTGGGGACAGCCCACTTTTCTCTCCAACCCAGGTGTTATACCTCTTAACTGTTAGAGAAATAACCCCTAGATACCATTTCCATTTCAGTGGAGATAATGATGCCAAGAAATAGCTCTCAAGTGGACCTGAAACCATGACATTGCAAGGAAGTTTATATTTTAAGGCAAAGAAGTTACATTCCATTAGGTGTTAGTATCTAATAAATATGCGGGGCACTGAGAGACTTCCAGGAAAGACAGAGAGTGGGTACATGTTTGCAAAATTGTTTGACAGACATTAACTGTGATATAAATCACAATAAAGTAGACATGAAAACCTCATCTACAGTAAAACTAGACAAGTTCCTCTCATCATCCCACACATTCTAAAATATCAAACTGATTCAATGAAATTTAGATGAAGCTGAGAGATACTATCAGGTACTAATGCATGATTTTCTAGCATAGCTGGGACAGTAAGATTGTGAAGCTATATATAAGATTTTTTAAGCACAGCAATAATTCTTATCCTGAAGGTATGAGAGCTGAAGGCTGGAATAGAATGTCAAGAGCATAAGAAACAAGCTATTTGGAAATCAGCACCGCAAGGAGGCCTGGGGTAGAATTCTGCCGGTGAGGCAGTGTTTCTGAGGTTTGAGTATCAGAATTACCAGCAAAGCTTGTTAAACACATGTTATTGGATCCTGCTGGCAGAATTTAGGATTTGGCAGGTTGTTGAGCAGTAGTGCCCTGACAATTTGCTTTTCTGCAATGTTCCTAGGTAATGCTGAAAGTGTTTGTCTATGACTACAATTGGTGGTTGTAAATTTTATTTTTGAGTGCTGTTAGTTTTATCTTTGACAGAACTCTAGGGATTGAAGGACATTAGATGGTAGATATAAAAAACATGTCCTTATTGTAGTACCCGGGGGATTTCATATGAAAATACCTGAGAATACATCATAAAAAGCTATGCTGATTTATGATGTAATAGTCAGCTGTTAAGACATAATGACTTTAAACTGAGTTGTCTTGAGTAGTCTAAATTTCTTTCCCTAGATGTCCATTCTCAGTGAATTCCAAGAAAAGTAGATTATGAAAACAATTGTGTGTCAAAAATCAAAGTGATTCTAAAATTAATTCAATACCATAAAAACAACCGTATTTTTCAAATCAGTAGCATGCATTCAAATTTCATACTTCTAAAGAAATGGTCAGTCAGGGAAATTTGTAATGGAAAATATAACAGGAAGCCATTATGTGCTATTTACGTTTCTTGAATGTAGAATCTGGAGACAAGGAGGACTCCTCTGTGTCAGACATTAGCTTGTTTCAAATGTACTTTATGATATTTTTATTAAGGGTGTATTATCCGCTTAATTCTGTAATAGGAAGAAGAACAGCAAACAAGTGGAAGAGTTAAAACATTGTAGGGTACTTACTCTTTCAGAGAGATCAGTTCACTTTGAAATTCCCAATTGGGAACTCTGGTTGGCTGTCTTGGTTTCCCCAGTCAGTGTCTGCTAGTTGGTTTTAAGTACCAGATTTGATGACATTAATGTGCAGCTACTTATTCTTTTACTTGGTCTCCTAAGTCAAGAGGATACTATGCTCCACCTGAGCATCTGTCTCAGGAACTCTTGCTGCTGTCTCAACTAGACAAATACTCTTGTGTATTTCTTTCAGACGTTTGTTGACATAAAGGAAAAAAAAAGTCCATTAAAACATTGGACTAGAAGAAATTTTATTCCAAATTTTATATGTTGTTTTATAAACAAGGAAATACTTATAAACAAGTGTAAATTAAGTCATTAATTCATATTTAAAAACTGTCAGCCTTTTAAAATAAGTGATTGGAAAATTATGAAATAGACACGATAGAATCATTTTTATTAACATTCTTTTCTTTATACTATTCTTTGAAACTTAGTTTGTATGAAATAATTTGTAGCAGAAATGAACTATCAAGATCATTTATAGGTTAATAATAAAATTCACTTCTTTGGGAAATATGCTCACGAAACTAGATAAGAAATCAAGTTCATTTTTTTCTAAAAATATGTTTAGCTCCAAAACATTAGAGGTTATTGTGAATGCCCTGGGTTGGCTTCTGAAGGTTGAAGGTCAGAAATTGTTGCCAAGAACATCACATATTGTAGTCATACAATGTGAAGAAAAAGCTGATACTCACCTGGAATTTGAATTTTCATACCTTCGGGCAATCTTTCACAGTGCTGAAAAGCTCTAAGCATGCTTGCAGAGGGAAAGCAATCATTAATTTCACCTAGCCACTGGCTTTGTGAAGTGTAATGATGCTAGGCTTTGCAAGGAATGCCCATTGGTGTGGTAGTGGGACAAACATCATGGAAGCAATGACAATTTCCTCTTGTCCATGAGATGCATAGATTTTGAATCATTGGGGCACCATGTTTCTTGAATGACATGGATAAGATATTCCTGTTTTGGTCCATCTAATGGTGCAGTCATGAGGACAATAATACTTTAAAAATATTCAACAATGGCTGGAATGTAAATAAATAAAATAACTTAAAAATCCACCATTCTAATAATTCTTTTCAATATCTACTATATAGAGTATATAATGTATGTGTGACTACTCCAGAATGAATGCTACTATCAAGGAACTATAATGAGAGGGAAAAAAAAACTTTAAATTATATGTCATGAAAGACTTCACTGTCTCTAAGTCTTCAAACTCTTTTCCATTGAAATAATATTTCAATTTTGATCTTCCCTCCTGTGACATACAGATAAGAGTACAATAACTAAATGTTATTTTTGTTGAGAATTCCCCTTGATAACTACAGTGGTAGTATTCACTTTACTAAGAGAAATGCATATTTAAACAATGACATGTTTATAACAACATTTTTTATTCATTTTAGCACACTCATGGCAGGGAAGAAGCAAAAGTATTAGAAAAGTGATGGGCAAGAGTCAGAAGATTATCTAAGTGCCTCCAGAGTCTAGTTTGAATTCTGCCCTAGGAGAAGCCTGGAGCAGTTGAGGACCCCTCAGGGATGCTCTTTTTTTCAACCAGCTTCTTCCTGGTTCATCTAACTGTGATATTGTCAGCTGGAGTAATTTTTCTCTATGTGTTTCTGATGCTTACGATATACATTGGGATGAATAACAATTTTTCTTAAGCGAATGGAAACAGAGCCAAAAAATCCAAGCCCAGTATGGACAACTACTCATTAAGTGGGGAAGATATCAACCCTGAAAGACAGAAACAATTGCATTTGACCCTGATAACTGAATGGGTTGCCTGAACCCCAACCTTGCTCTTTAAAACAAAAAATAACCAAAATGTCCTTCAGAGGAGATAAATGACTCTACAGAGACGAGGCAAAAGAAGAGCTCTTCTCTACTGTCTAAAATGTTAGTTATAAGCGGGAAAGATTCTTATCCAAATAACTCCCTAAGGAGGAAAGGCTCTGAAGGGTTGAGCAGACAGGCACATCATGAATTCATGGAGCATTTTCACTTCATCTTTTCACTTCAGCTAGCATCTGCCAGCAGATAGTAATCCTGGGGTTTCTGTCACACAGCATGGGTACCTTTCTCTCCATAAATGCCATGAGAGAACCTTATAGCTCCTGGCATAATTTTACAAGTTCCATTTCTAGCAAACGTGGATGCAAAAACTAAAATAAGCTCAAAACCAAAAATACTTTGACTCTATTGAAATAAAAATATTTCTTACAAACCCATTTTTTATGCAATTCACTTTGATGAATTGCATACAATTCAAATGTACAGAATATTTTGGGATTCTGGAATGTGTATTACTGATTCCTAGGTGGGCTAGTTACATGTGTACTAGTGCTTTCAAAGGGGCGAACAGAAAGCTTAAAAAGCAGTAGTGACAAAACAGATGCTGCTTAGCTGACAAGGACTTGATGGACAAGCATTGCTTAGAGACAAACGTAATTGCTTGTTTCTACCTGTGGGTACAGGAGGAGGTCATAGACATTTTAGGTTTATGCTTAAATCAAGGCTATTCCTGAAGCACAGACGATCCTTCCCCCTTACATGTACCTGTTACGCTTGTTCCATAATGACTCATTCTATTAATCGCTGACTTATATTTAGTATAAAGAACTGCATTTAAACGATATGATGTGTCATGTAAGGGATTAACATTACAAACATTGATAGCAAAAGTACTATTATTAATGCTTGAAATTCATATTAACTCAATAATTAATATATTAATTTACAATGAAGGCAATTACAATATAACCTAACTCTTCAATAAGAAGAGAAAATTGTATATTGACTATAAGAATTTCTACAACTTGGAAGTAGGAGTACACAGGGTACTTTCAAAACAGCATCATCCAACATGTATATACTGTTGTAGGGCTCGTTTCTGTCAAAGTCTATTATAAATATAATTTAGTATTGAACCACTTTAAAGTAACTCTAACTTCAGGATTACATAATTCCACCCACTTGGTAGGAATAGTTTTAGAATATTGGCTCTATCAATTGAAATATGTGGTTTCAAACATCTTGGAGTGATGAAAGGTTGCCAAGGTCACGAAGTGTTTTATCAGTGGAAATTGCATGTATACCACAGAGATTTGCTGTCAGGGTTAATTTTTCTCTCTGAATAACCATGAGAAATCATTTAAATATTTTACTTTGTCATTACTGTGTTGTAGAGAATCATAAAGAACCCATAACAGCTCTACTTTGGGGCATTTCACAGAGGTTATAGACTAACATCCGTCGTTGCTAAATAACACTTGTTAACTAATCACACACTGTCAGGTCATGTGTCTGAATAATTTGCTGTATAATTTTCTCACATTAGTCAAATGAAAATGTGAGATGCATATACTATTACAGTCAGTTAACTTAATGATAGGTGATATGTTAAAAAATTAATTATCTGGCATGTCATATTACTTCAGATTTGAATTAGTCTCACATTTGACCCCAAAATTTGCAAACATTGTACATATACTAGTAGTTTATTAATTTATTGTATATGAGTACATAGCTACTTAATGGAAAATGTCTTATACTAATATGATTTCTCATGTTTGCACAAGCTGTGAAAAAGTGTGCGTTGTGAATATGATGGTGAAATGATATGACACTTTCTCAGACTGTGTACTGACAAAGGACTGGCAGAATGAACAATGGAGCACAAACTATTACTGTTAGAAGTCTTACATAAGCACTGCTGTATTATTTTGTATTCATCATTGTCCATGTTCCAGAAATCCCTGTTCCTACCAACAAGCAGAATATGCATAATGACAATGAAGCAAGCATATTTCACAGTGCTTTCGTCTATCTCTACTGTTTTCTCTATCTATGGCTCATGGTAAAATAGAACATGTAACTTATCAAAATAAGAAGAAATATACCAAGTGATTAGGCTTTACCTTCCTGGAATATTGACTTTAGCCAGAGAACTACTCAGTTTCCCTACATGAATCAGACCAGATAACCTCACTTACAACAATACATTA
Organism: Mus pahari; assembly: GCF_900095145.1. Taxonomy (NCBI): domain Eukaryota; kingdom Metazoa; phylum Chordata; class Mammalia; order Rodentia; family Muridae; genus Mus; species Mus pahari. The sequence goes on from NC_034601.1 coordinate 73,592,178, forward strand.
AGTGGCAAAGCAAAAAGTGACTCTTTCATCATTTCCAGATTGATCTCTCCACGTCACACCTTTCCTGATTGGTGATGATTAAATATAAGCATTGTGATTCATTTTGATTGATGCCACCTGGCCATGTGTTACAAGGTACTGGCTGTGAGAAGCTTATCGTTTTTGGGACAGTAAAATGTGCTCAGTAGGGATCAAAATGTGCTCTGAAGTTTCAAAGATCAATGCCAGACTGGAAATTAAATCTTGTCATAGAGAGAATTAATAATGTGAAGCACTACGTAGATTTGTCAGTTAGAAATTTACATATTTTCATATCAGTAATAGAAAAAGATAATTATTTTCTGCCACTCCTCTGTCCTTACTCATTAATTTCCTAGTGACATATATATATATGTATATATATATATATATATATACACATATATATATATGTTATCAAAGAATATCTGTAGTTATGAGTAAAGACCAGTCACTTTTCTGAAACAGAAAAGTCATTTTTAAGTTAGCCTTTATAGCATTGCTTACATTCTAATATCAAAACATAGAGGTCTGCTAGCTAACAAGAAAATATTCAAGATATTTTTCTTTGTGTTCTTGCTCAGGATGGCTGCGTACCCATTCACTGAGATTATAGTAAACTTACGGCACCTGGCAGTCTATGTGGAGAGGTCATTGGAAGCCAAGATTGTATTGTTCTAACTGTGAAATTTTCTGAGATTCTTTCTTTCTCCTATACAAAGAAAGAAAAAGAAATTTTCTAAAAATGAGAGAAATATGGTTGAGTATGTGTGAGATGAGATGAGATTAATTAATACAGAAAAAGTATGCCTTACTCCATTCCAGAACATATAACCAAATGCCACATATGGGCAAGACACACTCTTATTTTTATAGTTCTGGAAATGTGGAATGAATACTAGGATAGTTCTATTCTTAAGAGAGCAGTGACCTGGCATGGAACTCTTAATGACAATTCACATTGTAGAAAGAAGAAATGTTACCACCTGATCATTACTAAAATCTGTCTTCACACGTCACCTTGCAGAGGTTCATTCTTTTTTTGAAGAATACATTTAAGTAATCAGTAAACATTTGGTCTAGAGTATCTTAAAAATATCAGATCTTTTCTGTTTCTGGAATGTAAAACTGTCACCCAAAATCATTTCCTTAAATCTGAGAGTTATTTGTAGAAATATGAGACAGAATGGAGATAAGTCACTTTAGTGCTGACAGATCGTGCCTTCCTGTTGAAGCCTTGCCCTCTGTCATAAAGATAGAAAGTATTTTGCATCTCATTTTTGTTTCTGTCTTTGTGTTTCTCCTCAGAACAAACTTTAGCTCATAAACCCAGGTGTCTTTTGTCCCTGGGACTCACTTTGCTCACCCTAAACTCAGTCTTCTCTAGGGAAGTTATTTTAAAATCTCACCTATATGGTCACTAATAACACCAAAGAAGTTCAGTTCAGCTTAGTTCAGAAAACGTGATCTTCTCTATCATTACAACTATAATAAATCCAACCTATGCTTACCACTCGACTGCTCTTTAGCTTTTTTATCTTGAATATAGTGGAGACACTAAGTCACCTATGGATTTAGAAAATTTGGGCAGCGGAAGGGGAAGGATTTCTGGGGTGCAATTACTAAGAACTAATACAGGTTATAGAACACTGTCTTTAATGACCCAATGTGTACTTAGGATCAGGTCTTGATGAAGGTTTTTGCCAAAAATCACTGACAAAGTAACAGACTCAGGGGGTAGTGACGTAAGCCTATGACTAAGGCCAGGGTAAGGAGTCTAAAGTTCACTGTGAATGAAGCTTTTCTCAGAGATTAAAAAACATTGGCTGTTTGTACACCTGGGTGACCTTCCAGGGAAAGCCTTGATAATGACATATGGTTTAAGGTTGAAGAACACATGTAGACTTTTAGCCATGAGTTTCTATCCACTGTGTGTGCACTGTCTTAGGGATTGACTGCTGTGCCCACCCAAAAGCTTGTGTCAAAACTCTAAACACTAATGTCAAACCATTAGAAGAGTTTATTGAGGGAATATTACAACTTGAGGAGGTTGTAAGTGTGGTTCTCTCATGAGTTAGATTTGTGCTTCACTAAGGAAGTTAGCTGCACATACCTAAACATATTGAAAATTCTTGTTTTCTCTTATGTAGACAAGTCAGTAGTCCCAACACAGAAAAGGAGTCCTAGAGACATCTAGCTGTGATGCCGTCTAAATCAAAGACTTCCAGCCTGTGCAACTGTAAACATTAGACAGCTGTTGTTTGTAAGACTTGTAACCTGAAGAATTTTGTTGTGGAGGTACAAACTGACATGAACAAAATCCCCATTTTTTTCTCCATATCCTAAGATGATAGTCAAATTAGTCAAACAATATTCTGGATTACTTTTCAGTCTTTTAGGCATCAATTTGTAACAGTGCTAGTATAGTTGCCCAATGATCAGGAATTTGCAGGAAGAGTAATAACCATGAAGAATAAATGCCTCGGTAAGGACGTTAGCTACACATACATGATATTCCACATGTTTTTCCATTTTTTGTACAATGTAATTAAGACACATGAATAAATTGTTACTAATTTTTAGTAATTCATTTCCTTGACTTACTAGTTTGAGAACTGGTTTGGGGCCCAATCACCTGTGTAGATATATTTTTACAGAGATATAAATTTATCTATATTTAATAAATTTTATGCTTTAAATTTTACACAATGCATGTATCTTCTTGTTATGTGTTCTGTACCCCCTTCCTTCATCTCCACTGTCTCCTGTAAAACACACTTCTTTGTTTCTTTCAGCTAACTTTATTTCTTCCTTATTTTTTTAAGTAGGCACTTGGTCCAATTATATTAGATAACATGTTTTATGACCAGCACCACAATTTGCATTTCAGATCAGCAAGCACAAGACTGTAGTTGGATATATTGGCAATAGTTTGCTCATTTATTATGTTGGTTGTTGTATTCTAACGGGGGGTATTATATGTGCCTGAGAGGTATATTCTTGAACTAATGAAACATAAGTACCCAAGGAGCTGAAGGGGTCTGCAACCCTATATTTGGAACAACAATATGAACTAACCAGCACCCCCAGAGCTGGTGTCTCTAGCTGCATATATAGCAGAAGATGGTCTAGTCAGCCATCACTGGGGAGAGAGGCCCCTTGTTCTTGCAAACTTTATATGCCCCAGTACAGGGGAACACTAGGGCCAAGAAGGGGGAGTGGGTGGGTAGGGGAGCAGGGGGAGGAGGGTATAGAGGATTTTGGGGATAGCATTTAAAATGTAAATGAAACAAATACCTAATAAAAATTGAAAAAAAAAAAAGAAACATAATGTACTTTAACTATCCAGGCTTAAGGACAGAGGCCCTATATTTTATTGCACAACTGAAGTTGTATGCAAGGTTATATTTGAGTCTGGGGATGAATACTGATCCGTTAATGATGGCAACTACCTTAAAGGGGTCACCATTCTCTATATCCTTGATTGAAAGGCTGAGAAAGCCACATTCCCCAGTTACTCATCATTTTCTTTACATGTAAAATAACAAGGTCCAGAAAATTTCTATCAATTCCAAAACTAAAGCAAAGTTAAAACAAAACTACAGTAACAAGCAGCATCAAGATCAATAAAATTTGGCACATGTTGGGTGACAAATGTGTTCTCTGGGAGAAACTGAAGCATAATTCTAGTTTTTCATCCTACAAGCACATTGGATTTTATTGAGAGGGAATTGCAAATAGCTGCAAAGCACACCATGTTCGATTTCAGTGATCAATCCTCTGTTGGGTAGAGTTTCCCTAATATGATTTTAACCAAGATTCCCATTTAGAGTTGCATGCCCAGGCCAGCAGAAACGCAACTGATTCTGTCGCATTGCATGCTAAGTTTTTCAGTGTAAACCAAGAAATAGTCGTTACTCTTTTATTCTGGAAAACAAGCAAAGCTCTGGATAACACATGGATGCAGGAATGAATGTAACAAGGAAGGTATTAATAAAAGAATGTTTGGGGAAATGCTTTGCACAGTTGCTGATTCAAAGTTGTCTTGAGGCATTAAATTCCAGATTCACAGAGAGGTATGTATAGATGCTCAACTGCTTGTGGTGAAGGCTGAATCATCAGGGAAGAAGAAATCTCAGTTGAGGCATTTACCTCCATCAGAGTGGCCTGTAGGCAATTCAGTAGAGAGGTGTTCGTGATTAATAATTGATGCTCTGTTTACCTTTCCACTGAGAGTCATGCCACACCTGGGCAGATGATCTGGTGTGATAAAAGAAAGCAAGTACAGCAAACCATTAGGATCAAGCCAAGAAGTAACATTCTTCCATGGTCTCTGCTTCAGCTCCTGCCTCTATGTTCCTGCCTTGAGATCATTAACTGACTTTTCTACAGAGTAGACTAAAATTTCATTGTGACATAAACCCTTCTCTTACCAAGTTGCTTTTAGTTAGAATGCTTATCACCATATGTTCTGACTAGGTCAAGGACTGTTATGTTCNTTCTTCTTCTTCTTCTTCTTCTTCTTCTTCTTCTTCTTCTTCTTCTTCTTCTTCTTCTTCTTCTTCTTCTTCTTCTTTTTAACAAGTTGACTATTTTTCCCATTTCATGTAATACTTGAAAAGACAATCATGGGTTATTTAACAACTTTTCTTGTTTAAGTGTTCATTTGTCTTTAAGAGACTTAAGCTTTGACTGAGACCACATTTGATTGTTCAGTTGTGGGGTAAATCATTTTTAAATGTTTTAAGGTTATAGGAATCATCAAAATTATTTTCTAGCCATTGAGAATTTGTAAAATAATATGAGTCAGATCATATGGGAAAAAAATCTTACAGTATGAGGGAAATAGTAATAAATTTAAAGTACCTCTTCACTATATTACAAATGCCTACAGAGAACACTTGAGAATGGAAAAGAAGAGTTATATATGGCTTGGAGGAGGAAGTGGGGTCAACACAGTTTTACAAATGGAAGCTGACAAAAGTAATAGAGGGAGAAAGGGCACTTTACTGACGAAGGTGGTCGAAGGTGAAATTATAGACTAAGAACAAGTATGAACAAAGTCATGAAGTTAGGAGAAAATAGATGATTGGCAATTTAACTTACTTCTCAAAATGCCTGAAGCACCGGGAACAGAATGTGAAAGATAAGGTTAATGGATACACAGGGGTTCCACTGAATATTGCTGGAAACTTATCTTTACACTTTATGTTATGGTCAGCAACTGATAGATGTGATACAGGAGAGAAACTTAAGTAGCACTGCATTTAGAATGAACACATGGGAGAAATACAAAATGTGAATTAAAAGAAGTTCAAATTAGCATTGGAGAGATTTTATTAGCCATTCAGGGGCACAGTGAATTACATTAGCTCTTTCTTGTAGCCTTCAATCTGCTCAGTTTTAATATTTTTATTTATTATTTTTGCTTACAATATAAGTTAACCTAAAGCAAAGAAATTTAGAGCCAATTTCTGCCAAAATAAATAAGTAAATATATAGCAAGCATGTAAAAACAAAAACAAAAAAAAAAACCACATACAAATTGGAATGGAGTATCAATGCAGTAAACATGGAATGCAGTTTGCTGTTTAAAATCATAAGAGTTTATAATTCAGTGAAGATAAATTAAATCCACAAACAACTATGAGCTAATATGCTGAACTAAAACAAACAGCTGCACACAAAGTACACACACTCTACATGTTTTTCACAGTGCTTATGTTGTGTTGTAGAAACTATTCCAATGAAATCTATAAACACATTGTCTACACAGAATACAGAGAGCTTACTGAATTATGCGCGTTCTATTATTTATGTTGAAGATTCAATACAGTTCCTTCTAATGTCTGAGACCTGGAAATTCTTTATGGAAATATGCTTTATGGAAATTATCTTCACAGTTGTGACTTTGCAAAGATCCGCATATTGTCCTTTGTTATTTCCCTTTAACTAAAAGTATGTTGTCTTCATGATGGAAATGTAAGATATGGTTACATAAGAAGAAAAGTTAAGCCATACCCTAGTAAGATTTTGTCTCTAATTTCCTCATGGTCCATGGAATCTCAGAGAGCCCGATGTGTTGTATGCACAGGTTAAAGCTTTGGCTCCCCCTAGAGGATAGGTTTTAGGATGTTAACAACTATTATAAAATTTCCAAATCATAGTAAAGACAAAAATAGTTTCAGTTCAATAAAGACATGCAAATAAATAATTAAACATGAGAGAAAGTACAGCCAAGAGATAAATCTCAAGATCACCCTGACCTCTTAGCTTCAGTGCTCCTCCTGAATAACACAGCAACCTAGGGTTTCAGCGAGCATCCTGGTGTTAGAACCTTAGGTATAGAAATTAATATTCAGGTCATGTCCTTCCATTTTTAAGACAGCACCCCAAGAGGTCATAGTTGTAAAGTTTAGGAAAGGCTTCCCATACTACGCACCTATTTTGAGAATGGGATAGTGGATTATATGATACATATACAAAAGTAATTTCTACCAGGTTGAAAAGGAGCAGATGGTAAGAAGGAGGGGAATCAGGCCTTCTGGATCTCAGAGGTATGTGTTATCCAGAATGATCAGAACTCATTAATCTCCAGATCATGGTGTTAGAGATGGTAGAAATGCTGCGCTGATGCTATGTTGTGCTGACAGTCAGGAGCCCAACATGGCTGTCCTCCAAGAATCCCCACAAGTAGCTGACTGAGACAGAGGCAGATTCAGAAACCCAACCAACGGGACAGAAGCTGGGAACCCCTGTGGATAAATTAGGTGACGATTGAAAGAAGCTGAGGAGGAGGGCATCCCAATAGGAAGACCAGCAGAGATCCCACAGACACTGAGACACCAACCAGGCAGCATACACCTGATATAAGAACCACACCCTCCCCCCAACACATATACAGCCGGACTGCAGGACTGCAGGGTCTGGATTCAGTCAGAGAAGCACCTAACCCTCAAGAGACTTGAGACCCTAGGGAATGGTGAGGCCTGGAGGGATTGGGGTAGGAGGCAGAGGAATGGGAGGAGGAACTGTCAGTGGGTGGACTGGGAAAGAAACAATGACTGGACTGTAAAAAAAGAAAAAAAAAGATTAAAGATAATTTAAAAATAAAAGAAATGGAGATGCTGTGATTTAGGAATAATAGTATGTAAGCATCGTGTAGTAGCACTAAAGCTACCACTGAGTTAAAACTCAAAGGATATAACATAAAACAGTAAGCAAAGAAAGACTGGTGGCAGTAGCATCATAAATACTCATAGATGAGGAATACATTATTTAATAATAATAATAATAAATTATTAGAAAGGCATAATTGTGTTGTTTATCAGGATTTGTTGTCATTGCTGTTTGTCAGTTGGTATTTTTGTTGCAAAAAATACTTGAAACAATTCTAAAAAAATATTAGTAGATCACGGATTCAGAAATTTCAGTGAATGGAGAAGAGATGGTGCCACTGCTTGTGAGTCAAGTGGAAATAAGTTTCAATAAAAGGACATGGGAGAATTATTGCTAGGAAAGATAGTCCTCTACTACAAAAGACATAACCCAATGCAGTGACTGACTCCGATACTTTAGGCCCTAATTTCAAAGGGTTTGAATAGCTTCCAATAGGATAATGAAATTAAGGATCTATCCTTGGATGAATTTATTTATTAGGCAGAGCATTCATCAGTTGTGGATTGCCCTGATACTGTTTATATTTTGATCCCCAAGAGGGGCTGCTTGGGACAAAGAGTGAATCACATACTCAGGTGACTTCAGGTGAACCTTCCCCTAATGAATAAACATTTCAAGGAAACAATCACTGAGCGAGTGGACAGGACTTCCTGGTCAGAGAGAGGAAGAGGGGAAGCAGCAGGATAATTGCTTTTGGATGGGAGAGTTGATGGAGGACCAAATGTAGGGAGCCGAACCCCCCTCCCCCCCCCCCCAGTTCAGGTGGCTGACCCACTGGGATCCACTACCAGAGGATTTGTAACTTAGAATAGCTTCTTTTTTTCAATGCAGAAACGTTTTGGAATTACATTGAATATTTTAAAAATAAAACCTTTTACGTATCTATATACATAAATCCAGCACTTCAGAACAGACGAAAGAAAACCAACCAGAACTGAAATGTAGTTCTGATACACCGCAAACAGAAAATGTGTGTTTGCTTTTATGATTAATACACATAAAATATTTTAAATCTGTACTAAACTAATAGAAAGTTTAATCAGTAACATTTTTCTAAAGTAAAAAAAAAAAAAAAAAGAAAATAAGACCCATCTCAAAAAGATTTCAAGACCATAACTGAAGGATTCATGCTATCACAAATGCAAAGGGGGAGACACAGCTGCAAGTAAATCTCTTAAACATGAAGAGGGGCGTACTAACACACCAACTAACGAATAGCAGTGTACAGAAACGTTAGCTTCCAAAGTTTAAATGCACTAGCTTCTACAGCTTTCTGTATAGAGATAGAAGAAGCCAGTGTAGCCCAATTATCATGTTAGATTGGACTTCTAAACTAAAAAAATTCGATTCTTTAAGCTATTCATTTTTATGGCCTCCTTGTAATCTAATTCACTTATGCCTTTGGAGGCATTGGGGTCAGTTTGGTGCTGTTATGTATTAAATGCTAAATTCTGTAGCCAGGATGAGAGAATTCTCAGGAACACCACCAGCTTTTGTTGTGCGAACCTTGCTGCCAACGTTAATTAAAGGCTAAAGCCTGTAACTGGGCAGTAGAGATAGATGAGATAGGACTTCTCGAGAGGAAGAAAGGAACTCTGGGAAGGAGAAAGAGGAAGGCCATTTCACCAATAGACATCAGAGGAGATAGACTTATCTATGGGCCTGAAATGTATAGGTAGTCATGTGGATGGATGGGGCTGGGTGTTCAGATTAACCAACATGGGCTAGCCGAATGTCTGCTCAACTAAGGGCTAAGCTTTCAAATACTAAAAGGTCTCTATGTGTTATTTGGCGAACTAGCTAGTCCAGGAATAAATACCACTGTATTAATCTCCAACATTAATTCATATATAAAGAATATTAATATCATATTTTTATGGATGGAGTGTCTCTGTAGGAGTTACAATACAGTGTTTCAATAAATACCTACAAAAAGGTGAATTGACTAATCAATCCATAGAGACTAAAGAAATTTGAGGTATTTAATACACAAACCCTAGGCTCTCTTGCCAGGGTTGTTAGCAGATATATTGATGGTACTTATGATTCTGGTGTGCTACCAAAATGTGAAGAAATAATCTTAGATTGTTTTCTCATCCTGAAGAATGCGCATGCTAGAATGACAGGATTTGATAAGAACACGAAAGCCAACGATGTCCATGAACTATTTTTAGAAGGCAGCTAGGAACATATCATATTGTTATATGAATACAATTCTCACATTGCAAGATGTAAGGACACTGGGTTGAACTGTTTTCTGCTGTTTGTTTCCACAGTTAGACATGCATTGGGAGAATGTTAAATTTTAAATAATTGAAAAACAAATCCTTGGTATTCTCTCTCTCTCTCTCTCTCTCTCTCTCTCTCTCTCTCTCTCTCTCTCTCTCTCTCTCTCTTTCCACTATCTGTCCGAAGTCCAGTAATTTAAATTTCTGCTATCTCTGTTTTACCACAGAGTCCCTACTAAATATTTTTAAATTTCTGTCATTGCACCTTTTCTACTTCTATAATTTGAGTTGTTGTCTACTTTTAACAAGATCCTAGCCTTTCTGGGATCTTGTCTTTTTATTTGTGGCAGGACATCATTTGTTATTAGTGAAAATACACATTTTTTTTTTCCCTAGCCCAGTGATTGAGTTGGTTGTGATGGTTCTTATTGGTGATACCTGTTGCTTCTTTGGGAATAAGCTAAGCCTTAGTCCTTGTGGGGAGAGTCGGCCTTTCCTGTGTTTGAATTCATTAGACGATTATTGATTCTTTTCTCTTTCTAGTGCTGCCAGGCTCACTTAATTTTGGTTGGTCTTCTCTTTGATCTAGCAACTAAGGAGCTTGGGGGACTCCCTTCCCTTGCTTACTTGGAATTTAAGAAGTGAAATAAATGATTTCACCTTATCCACACTATAATTTTATATGTATATCTTGACAATACTTGAAACAAAAAATATTACAATTCTTGAAAGCTCTTTCAGGAAATAAAAGGAGAAAATATCCCAGATTCCATAATAATGAAACTACTATACTACTGAAAACAAATCTAAAAATAGGATTTTCTAAAGTCATTTTTAAATCATTTTGAGCATAAATGAAGTAATTTTCAGAAAAAACATTAGAATATCATTATAGCAACAAGTTTTTATGAATTATCATTAGAAAAATTTATCTCACAAACTCTAAAACATATATTACAATCCAGTAATTTCACTGTAGAAGAAAATTAACATATGAATCATAGTTTTACTTCCATAATTGCAGACACAAGAAATTTGACCATTTATTGAACACAGTATTGAAGACAACTGAAAAAATTCTAAAATATTTTTCCAATTTTAGTGTTATATCTATATATCTTTTATTTATATAGTAAAATATAAGGTGGGAAGAAAGATCCTGTATTATTAGAGCTTGTTATACAAATGGAAACTACTGGTCTCAAATCTCTGGAATCTACATGCAAATACTGGTTTTACCAATCCTGTTTCTTTACCTTCAGTATCAAGGAGACAAAATAGGTGAACCAGAGAACTCTCAGGCCAACCATTCAAGTCAAAACGGTGAGCTACTGGTTGAGGTGCTGAGGTAAGAGAGTGATAGAAGGAAGATATCCTACATCCTGCACTGAGTGCTTAATGGACAGGTGTTCACTGCTACACAATTCCATGCATTCCCCACATGCAAATATGCACAAAAACAACAAGGACATCAGCAACAACACACAACTACATATACACACACACACGCACACACGCACACACAGACTGTTAAAAATTATAAATTAGAAACATTAAAACCTGGCATTGAACAAGTTTTTAATTACAGGAACAGAGTAGACTGAGGGAGAAAAATAACAAATTTCAGTGCCTTTTCTAGCCCATGCTGACTTTTAAGAACTTAAACAATCAAACAACTTTTTATAGAATTTTAAGAAAAAAAATGGAGGTTTAGTATGCATGAGGCTTTTGACAGCCACCAGTATGACAGAGAGAGAGAGAGAGAGAGAGAGAGAGAGAGAGAGAGAGAGAGAGAGAGAGAGAGAGAGAGAGAGAGAGAGAGAGAGAGAGAGAGAGAGAGGGAGAGGGAGCTGGAGAGGGAGCTGGAGAGGGAAACAGAGAGGGAGAGAGAGCAAGCAAGAGTAAGACTGAGTTAGACAGACTGAGAGATTGAAAACAAGTTTTCTAATAATTCAGAATGCAAATAAGCTCTCACTATATCCCAAACACTCAACAGTATTATATTTTTATTTATTTAATTAAAGATAAGCTTTTTATATTTTATTTTATTTTAATTTATTTTATTTTAAATAAATATTTAAATAAATATGCTTATTTGTGTGTGTGCATGCATGTACACATGTGCACACATACAGAAGGAACTAGAGAGAATGATTGTAGCTGTAAATAATTGAAAATATAAAAATGTAATTTTTTCTCAATTTTTTCCTCCTCAGTTTCTTAGCACACATTGGGACATTCTGACTGAATTTAATGCACTGTATATTTTAAGATTTAAACTGTAATATATGATGAAACATGCTGACACTGTGATGGTGCTGTCATCAAAAAATCATCCTCTGATATTTTTTAAAATTTAAGTGTCTACCTGTGCACATCAGAACTTAAAAAGGAAATATCTAAATTCATTAAAGCTGTAGAGGAGTAACCTGTTTACTAACCTGATGATTTATAAAATTATTTCTTGAAAGCAATCTGAATGGTGAATTCTGAAAAAAACAGTCACCCAGGCATGGCCAAAAGACACCCCAAAGCCCTGGTCTTCTCTTGGGTCTCTGTATATAACAGGGTGACAGAAAGTGACATTGGGAAGGGGAGAACAACAGTTCTGAATGATGCCTGGTCTGTGAAGAAATATCAGCAGCAAAAGATGTTTACCATGACATTTTTAAAAAGGTGACATGCTAGAGTAGAAACTACAAAATTTGCCAATGATAAGTTCTTCAGCAAAATACATATATTTATATCTAGGAATTAAACAACAAATTTATTAATTTCTATTACATGTTTTTAATATATGTTTTATAAAAGATGTAGTAGAAATTAATAAATTTCTATTACATATAAATGTAATATTGTATATGTATGTAATATATCTTATATAAATAATATATATGTTTTATAATACATTTCTATTACATGTGTTATAAAACATATATATGTTGATATTAACATAGATATCGTTTTTCCAATAATATCTACAAATGTATATATTATGTTAGATATTTACTTTTTTACTAATTAAAATCATTCATTGACCATTTTCTATATGCATAATCCATTCTGGTTACTCTAGGCTCTTGACCCTTGGCTACCTACCTTCCACTCCTGTCAACAACCTCTTCTTCCTTTGAGTCCTTTCCTTTTCAAACTCATTCCCTTTTGTTTTGTGTTGTAGCTCACTAATTTAACCAGGATTCCTCCCTATGACTGTGGGTCTGGTACTGTCAGTTGTAGTCTGCACAGTAGGTACATTACTGGGTACTTACCTGAAGTTACCCCCGAATCCATCAGTAGCCATTGTTTAGGCAGGAGGAACTGGGTTTCTTTGACTCCTTTTCGAGCTATGCTTGACTGTTGGCAGACTTGATTATACTGTCTTCCATACCCAATATCAGGTCATGATTTTAATGTCTGTGTCCTGCCCTAACAACAGTTTTTTTTTTCAATGTTTTGCCCTGTCCATCTCTTAAAATCTGGCCTCTTTTTGATGTTCTCTGAGCCTTAAAGGGAATGGTGGAAGTGTCAGTTATGCCTAATCATTCAACACCCATTCTCTCTAGGTAATTGGAGTGACACTGAGTCTCTTCATTGACTAACATTCACTGCACCAAGAGACTTCTTTGAGTAAGACCACAAACAGGAATCGCCTATGGCTATGTCTAGAGATAATATAAATGGTGTTTTGAAAACAGTATGGTTCAAATATATAAGATTGTTTTACAGGATGGAATGAAAAAAATCTTTTTTTATTATGTTACTAGAATAAAAGTGACAATCAAAATTGAAATATACTTTGCGAAAGAAAAATTATAAAATTTATGAATGTGTGAAATATATCTAACCAGTTATAAAAGTATTCTTTCTTTCTTGATGTACACTATAACATTATGTACATAGGTATATATAGTTGGACAGATAATATGTTTAAAATTATGGGGTGAGTAATTAGAGTATTTAAAGATTTACAGATAATAAAATACTATTTAAGCAATAGAAAATATATCATAAATTATATGTATTCATATATAAAGAATATAACTAAGAAGTAAATGCATATACATAACATGATGTTCATATACATATATATACATATATACATCCACATGAGCCTATGCATATGCATACACATGCCTATTTTATGTAAATGTATTTATACAAATACATACATAAATAATTTCAAAATTTATCACTAGTGAAGAAATGGAAGAAATATACTTAAAGTCATGAGAAAAGGTGTTTGCCACAAACAGTTACATCTGAGTTCCAGCCCAGAACTTTACATATTAGAAGAAAAAAAGCTGATTTCTAGAGCTTGTCCTCTGACCTCCACACATTCCTGCACGAGTGCCTCTCTCAAAATAATAGTAATAATAAATAAAAATGAAAATTATTGCAAGGAAAACTTCAATTGCATTGTTATATTGTTAAATACGGTGGCTTATTAGAGAAACACCTAAGACTGTTTATATTGGAAATGTTCATTTTATTTTCAGGCATGCAAGACATTGAGTTAGAAAATGCCTCTGAGAAATTCGTTTCATATTCCCCAGTTGTGACAAAAACAATGAAAATTTCGTAGAGTCTCAATTGCCCAGATATGAAAGAGGAACAACCTCCTAAAGTAGTCAAAGGTGTTGAAAGGTTGATTTTCTGCTCTACTGAATTTTAAAACCACTTTAAAGAACTAAATACATAGCTCAACTGAGTGAAAGAACTAAGTTGAGATTCATCCCTCTATTTAACAGTTAATTTCATACTTGCTACCAATCATACAATTGAACTTAATACTAAATAAAGTAAACGTGATCACAAGTGCAGTTTCTTATTATTTTTCAGTTATTTCTTTAAATCATTTTAATAGGAGCTAACAGGATGTCTCAAAAGATCCCAGAAGTCACATAGTAGAAGACAAGGACTAATTTCCTCTTGTTATGCACTGATCGCCACATCTGTACCGAGGCATGTGTGGCCATGCCTATACACACAGACACTAAAATAAGCAAGAGTTAAGTTATTAAATAAATATCAATTCATATTTATGTGAAGATATACTATATAACTATCAAAAATTTTTATAGAATTTAGCTAATGCATGTTAATTGAGACTACCTGTAAAAGTTTGCACTATGTACACCCATGTACAAGTGTCACTACTTGTGGCTCGAACCAGGAGGTGGCCACATTCCTTCCTGATACTGATGGATTGACAAGACTCCTAAAAACCCCCTGCTTCTGATGCTATCTCCTGCACTTCAGTTCTCAGTTTCAGCACACTCCCCAGCGATAGATCTTTAATGCCTCATTGAGTAGAAACAACTTTGACTGGCACTATGATAGGATCTGATCCAAATAGAGATGACAAAGTATTGCTGAATGAGCCCATGGAAACATTAAGGAGGAAAGAATCAACACTTTCAGATGGGAGGTCAAAGGAAAAGTACAAATAAACGGCTGTCCATGGCATTTGTTCCAAGATTAATCAAAGTCTGTTACATGAATCACATTGCCTGTTTAAGTAGGTTTAAAGAGAAGTTACCACCTTAAGGCTGATCTCACAGTGATCCTAAATATGTACATCAGTGAAGGATAATTTGAGAAAAAGAAATCGAACTTTGTTGAACAGGAAAGAAATAGTAATTAATTATACAAACAATAATTTTATTGAGGATATTATAGAATATTTTAAATATTTTGGAATATCTGCCCTTACTATATAATACAATAGTATGCAATCTTCAACCAGGTCATGACTTTGTTTTGAGCCCTGGGCTTATTGACCTGAAACAGCAAAGATGTAGAAATGACATTCATGCCTCTTAATTGGTATCATTAAGAGGATTATTTTTTTAATGCCAGAGGACAAGTTAGAGATTTCCCTGAGATTAGTGTGCACTTGGGAAATCTGAAACTGTCTTCTAATGAGAACACAATACTTGTAGCCCTTTAAAATGAGCCAATTGCCATTTACCACAGTTTAAAACAGATCTTTGGCTCTGAACATATTGAAAGTAGTTCTGGTGTCCCTAGCCTGGAAAGGGAAAAACTGGGATAAGGTACAATGATTCATATTAATAGAAGAGATTATAAAAGAAAATATGACTTATGTGAATGTGTGTGTAAATATGTTGAAGAAAATGGCTTACTATATGTGCAACTATCATAACATTGGATATAAAACAATTTTGAACATTTTTCTTGAACTGCCATTAGAACAGTTATATGTAAATTGCCTATAAACCTCTGACTATTCTTTTTGTGTGTTCAGGGTATATAAATTAATGAAAGTCTCAAATATTTTCCAAGGAATGTTTATATTTACAAAGTATTATTCTAGATATAATGCTCAGAAAAGACTTTCAAGGTACAAGTTCAACTAATGTTTTGAGGACAAAAATAAGCGTAGTGTAGGATTGAATTTGGACACTTAAGATGAATGGTATATGTGGATATTAGGATTTTAAAGTAATCTAAGACATGACAATACATAAATTAATATCATGAGAAAATATGCACAAATTTAAACCAAAGAATACCCAGGTCTGGAGAAAGGGAAAGGGGGATAAAGTCCTGCTCCTGAACAAAAGCGGACAATATTTGCAGTTGATTGCCGTTGGGAAAAGGAACATCAGTTGTCTTGACACAGAAAGTAAATCAATCCTACTCCAAGGCAGGACACAGGACAAGTGTATTTGACAAACACAATAAAACGCTGTGTTTTGTTCATTTCACTTGTGTTGTTTTAGTGTGTTGTTTTTTTGTTTTCTGTTTGTTTTGATTTTTTAAATTATGTTCATTTGAGGAGAAAGTTAACAGGATATTTGAGTGGGTAGAAAGGATGGGAAGTCCTTGGGAGGTAGGTAAAAATATGATCAATATATGTTTTATGAAAAAATTTAAAATATTTTAAAATGCAATAAATACATGCAAAAATATTAAACAGTAGAAAAGGATGAAAATAATATAAATAAAATATGATACTCATTCTGTAATAATGTTAATATTTGATATATATGTATATTAAATGAAATGCAAGTTTATGGTTTATAGTAAATAGTTTATTTAAGATAAATATAAAATTGTGTAATGTTAAACTAAAAATCAAGATAAATATCTATGCATGTTCAGAACAATGATATAACAAAAGTTGCTTACATATTTCAAATGCATCATTATATATTTTAATCTGTTTTAGTATATATGTATTGGCAATAACGCATTACCTCTACTTTTTAAAACATAATCTAAAATATCTTAATTTATTTTATTTTCATAAAATTTCCTACAATCTGGTCTAACATTACAGTTTCATGGTGCACAGATTCAAATTATACCACTTAATTGATTTTATTGTCTGTAAAAGAACAAATAGAATTGAAAAATTATTCTCTGAGGAATTTCTGACATCTGGTAAGGTCTGAGAAAACTGCCAGAGAATGCAGCCTTTTCTAAATCTTAAGAGTTTGTAATATCAACAGTCCAGTTAAAATACGATGGTAAGTAGTCAATTTGGCTTTATTTATATTTTCAATTTTCCAGAAACAAATTTTCAAGAACTCTCAAATTATTTCTCTCTGTTGTTTAAATACTTTGCGAAATAATTGTGCTTCTAATTGCGCACAATGTTATTTCTTCTCACACAGTGTGTAAACAAATCCCAAGGAAAAAGAAGCCCAAGCCAGTATTTTTCACCCTAAGATAAAAAAAAAAAAATAAAATCACATTTACTTTATTTTTGTAGAAACATATTTGGGTTTTTAAATTTGGTGTAGTTATGTTGTACACAGTAACTATTCGAGAAATAAAAGTAAGCAGATCCAAATTTTTAACTATTTCAATTAAAAATTCAAATATTCTGAGGACTACAAAGTGAAGTTTCAAAATGTATTAACTTACAATAATTTCTAAATCATTGGTGGACATTTTAGTCATTTAAACATTTTTTTTCTGTTTATAAAAGTTGGCATTTTGATTAATAAAAAAAAACCACATAAGTTCAAGTGTCTTAAAACTTTAATTTATATCTAAATTCTGTCCTACTTAGAGTTTGTATACAGAGAGAGAGAGAGAGAGAGAGAGAGAGAGAGAGAGAGAGAGAGAGAGAGAGAATAATAGGATCTGCTTAGCCTGTAAAATAAAATATCTTTTAATTTATGTATAAGCTAGTATCAGTATTGTTTCAAGGAAAATAGGCATATGACCAGGTGTACAAATAAGTGATAAAATTTTTGACTAGTATAGCTGAAGTCAAAGCTCTTGCTTCAGTGATTAGCAACACCGTGTGTGTGTGTGTGTGTGTGTGTGTGTGTGTGTGTATATGTGTGTGTGTGTGTGCTATGTACCTTCTATTATTTAATAGATCTCATTCAAGAGGCTGACAATTGCCTATAGCTCTAGATTCAGCAAAAGACATGTAAAGTGTCACATGGGGAAAATGATACTATTGTTTGAACTGTATATGAGATTTCCAAAAATAAGCAAAACGTTAAAACACAGCTTGAGAGTCTCAGAAGTAAGGAAAACTATAAAATTCGGCTTTTGTGATTATTTTTCCTTAAAATCTTCCTTAAGGGACTATAGTGTTTGCTGAGTAGTAGAAAACACTGGCTGGACTTCTATTGAGTCTGTGTTTGACTGCCAGCACACAAGTGGCTGTGTAACTCCATTTCCAGAGGTACAGTGAACTCTTTAGCCCTCTTCAGAAACTGTACACATGTGGCTCAAAGTACTGTGTAACCCAAGCTGGCATCTACCTTGCATCTTCTTTCTGAATTGATCTTGACTGTTGGTGTTAACCAGTGCTCTACCATGCTCTCCTTCATGTTTATTTTTATTTAGAATATTCTACCTAAGAATACTTCTAAAAGCCAGGCGTGGTGGCGCACGCCTTTAATCCCAGCACTTGGGAGGCAGAGGCAGGCGGATTTCTGAGTTCNAGGCCAGCCTGGTCTACAGAGTGAGTTCCAGGACAGCCAGGACTACACAGAGAAACCCTTTCTCGAAAAAAAAAAACAAAAACAAAAACAAAAAAAAAAAACAAAAACAAACAAACAAAAAAGAATACTTCTAAAAGAATTAGATTTCTCACAATAAAACTATAAGAATAAGTAACGGGTAAACTTTACAAAACAAAACTCTGAAACAATGACAAAGGTGTAAAGGTCATTGTTCTTCAATTTCAAAGTAGCATGAATTCTATTATGCTTCCTGCACTATTATGTGATTACTGTACATATTGTTTTCCTGTTCCTCACTGCCCTTCATGGGTTGAACACCTAAGGAGCACCAGATGAACCATGGAATATTGGTTTTAAAATGTGACTTGCAAGGACAACTGTATCATAACATTCCCCATCACCACCCTGAGCCAGTGGGCTGTGATTGACTTCTATTATTTGGAACTGAGAACTGATGTGTCACCAGGTGGTGTATTCTTTAAAGTAAATAGCATGATGCTGGTTTTCAAAGCATGAGGGCACAACTAGGCTCTACATCAGATGATAAGGAGGAGATTTTTCAAGTTTAACAAAACAGAAAATTGGGTCCTCTAAAGAACTAGTAGAAATATCACACACACCCCCAATGAAATATTAAGTAAATTTTGAAAAGCACCCAAAAACAAAGTTAAAGAAAACAGAAGTAACAGCTAAACAAAAGTAAAAACTAAAACCACACATCAAACCAAACAGGAGCCGAACATGAATGCCCAAGAAAAATCACACTTCATGGAAACAGTGTGCTTAGCAAAAAGGAATATATAGAGGCCCATTTAAAGATTATTTTCTGTGTTTACAAAAGTGAATTTAAAGGTTCTAAACATAAATGAGATCATGATTTTGTCAATCAAAATGCTGAACTGATTAAGTCACTTGAAAAATAAACTATACTGAAACCAAGTAACCCAACATCTGTGGTGCAAAGATAGAGACAGAAAAGCTGCTAGGCCCCTGGCCCAGAACACTGAGTTCTTTGGGACTATATTTTTAGTGATACTATAGAATAGATTTCCATAGTTCCTTACACAATGGGCCAGAAATAAAAACAAAACCCAAGGCCAAAAACAAAGAATCTGATAGGCAGCAGATGTCCTGAGATGTATGAGAAAGGCAGATGGTAGCAGTATGTGAATAACAAAAGATGTAAGAATGTAAAGATGAAAGAGACATCAAGAGCCATTGTTTAGAAGGTGAGGAAAGTTTCTCAAAAATTACAACTTTGATGATAGAGAGATGATCTGAGAGTTTGAGTAAGTTGAAGGATGGATTTGGATAGCAAACAAGCAAGGAAGATGTCAGCTATGTTGGTGGAAATAAAGAACGAGAATAAGAGGAAGAAAGGGGAACAGAAAGGAGGGAGAAATACGGAGAGACTGTTTCAGCAACAGAGAGGGTGTGCATTAATCTCTGGAAGAAATTGCAAGAGGAAAATATAATTTTGGGTGTTGTAAATCTTAACATCCAAATCACTAGCTTTAGAATAATTAATATGATCCATAGAATGATGAAGTAAAATATCTGCCTGTGGTACACATTGTTAAATAACAGCTTATATAAAATAAATACATCTTCACCAAAGAAAATACACCTTCAACTTGTTAAGAAAACATAGTGGACATAAATATATAATATTGCCCATTATTTCTTCTAATCTCTTTTAGATTTAATTATTTTGTGTTGTGAAAGATATATTTGTGATTAATTTTTAAAAATTATTTTAATAGAAGTCCTAGGCTATAATATTTAAATAAATATATCTGCCTTGAAGATTAAAAATATTTTGAATATTTCAGTTCTTGTGATGGTCAACTGGTAAGAACTTTTAATTTAATGCAGAATTTTCAGAAGAATACTTCATTTTTCCTCATAAGTAGCATTCATGGAAGAGTTTGTCTTAGCACAGGAAACTTCGTCTTCTATGTAATTTCTATGATTTCATGTACATATAATAAAAACATGTTTAATGTTCTTAATTTATTTTTATACTTTAAAAACATTTTACATGACTCCATGTAAACAGTATTTCAATTATCTACTTCATCTAAAGTGTCAGTATAAAACTCTGAACAGCTTTATTTCAAAAACTTTATATTAAAATGTCACTATAGTGTAGTACAAAGACTGATCTAGCCCATCATTACATTGCATCTTCACTGTTACAGGGCACTTGGCAACAGACTAATTTTCTCTGAACTTATTTCTCCAGATATTATAATTTATTATCACAGAAAGTTGGGCCTACTATTTTTCAAGTCAGCTGCGTGTAAAGCGCATTTCATTCAACAGATAATATTTTCCCCCTGCATTACATATTTAGCTATCTTCATTACCTCTATTTGAAAGAAAGAATGGCTCCAAAGCAGGACAATTACACGGTTTATGCATTGAATAACTTTCTGAATACAGCCGTTTACTGATACTAAATTAATTTTGTGTTCAGTTTACAGATACATGCTATTAGTATAAATTGGTATTTATAGTTGTTTAAGAAACCTGAATTTTTGCTTGAATGCTCTGTAAGATATGTCTGTATTTCATTTCATCATGCTAAATTACTCTATAAGACATAATTAGCTGGTTTTTAAAATAATCAATATTTCTTTAAAATATGTTTTACATGCAAACAATAAAACATGTCATTCCTATGATTATGTTTAGACAATATAAACTTTAATAAGTGTAGGAATCAAAGCATACTAAATATATTAACTTCCTGAACATTGGAGTTTTTCTTCCCTTGGAAAATCCAGTAAAAGTTCAGACAAAACTATAACGTAGTTTTATGTATTCTTTGATGAGACTCAATAAATATTTTTTATAATTATAAGCATTATATTTTCTATTGTACATGACAGCTAGTAGCTACTTGAAAAGGACAACAATTGGTATCTCATGATACTTTCAGGCCATGCAATCTGTCTGAACTTTGCTTTGCTTATCTGGAAGACAAATGTTTAGTGAAAGTGATTTAAAATTAAAGTATATTTTGGTCACCAGCAAAATCCAGAGGTGCTAGAGTGCCTCCCCAACCCTCAGACATATGGCCTGCCATTTTTTTTCCCCCTGGTTAATCCTGTAAGCATGAGTCATGCTGTTCAGGCTCCAATGTGTTTATTCATTCTGGAACGTTCACTTTGCCATTTCAACCTACAGTAGGGAGAAAGAAAAATGAAGATAAGACTAAATTTCAATTTTTTTCTCTTTTGTAATAATTACCTCCAAAACTATATATTTTAAAATATTAACATCTCACAAGTAAGGAACAAGTCAAAGGTAAAGCTAATTTTAAAGATGCCTTGGAATTGTAATCTCTTATGTTAGATAAGTATTCAGGAAAAGCAAAAGTTGTTACTCTTCTCATACTGTCAGAATTCTACCTGATACAATTGTTGATAAGCAAATTAATATTATAAAATTATATTAATTGAATGCACAAATTAGTTACAAATATAGTATAGAATATAAAGTAATTCTAATACCTCTAAATATATTTATTAATCTATGTAAGTATTATCTAGTGTATTTGTACACATGCATTTTATATAAAATATATACATATATGTATATATATGAAACAGAAAATTGGCCTGAGGGTCATGTGTTGAATGCCTTGTTCCAAATCCATCAATATTTAGACCTGGATTACTGGGACATGATTGACACAAAGGCTTCCAAGTTTTTCAATGAATGATTCCATTTATTTGTTCATAAGTAAATGTGGGATTTATAGTTTAAGCCTTGTTAGGTAAACCAAGCATTTGAAACTTTACACTGAAAGATGATTTTTTTCTCTCAACTACTCTCTCCTTCTATTTTTCCTGTACACGTTTTTGAAACATGAAAATATAGATTATTTACCAGAAAAAAAAACATCAAGCAGTTAATAGGAAGTGTTTGACTACATGTATGATTACTTTATATGATAAGAGATTGCTTTCTTCACATGATGAAGTCCTTCTTATGCTGAGAGCCTTCCTTTCCTTATATTTGGCCCTGAGGAAGTATGTCAATGTTAACATTTTTAATGGCACAAGGACTAATCATACCTATTACCTTTCAGTGCTCATGAAATCAATGACCATGCTTTGACACTATAAAGTGAGTCATCCCAATAAAACTGGAAAACAAACTCTTCCTTATTTCGTACAAACTAGTGGTTATTCATATATATATATATATATATATATATATATATATATATATATATATATATAGTCTATGTGAGATAATACATGCACTGTTTTGAGCTGCTAAAATGTCATAGTCTCGCCATTGAAAACTTAAGAAAGAACTTAAAAAATACATGAACTAATTCTTATTATACCATATTTGATGAGCTATTAAGTCTTAAAATCTTTCAGATCTAAGCTCCACACATTGAGTGCTTCTGTTTTTCCTCAACTATAAGTTGTTTAGGTAATAGGGTACATTAGGACTTGTTATTTAGTGTACCCTGCGTTTGTTGCTGGCATTTTGGATAAAAATAAATTGAGACAAAGAAACTGAATGCTGTGAAATTTAAGGTGAGGAAGAAAAAAAAAAAAAAACAAATCCCCAACGAGGATGAAGGACAAAGAAAACATGATCTTGGTTTAATATAGGTCTGGAAGATTGCTGAAGCATAATTATGAAGAGCAAAGCTAATGAAAAGGAGCTGAGAAACCTAAGGAGTATTGGTCTCTGAGATGGCTGGCTTTGTCAGCCAGTGGAGGCTTTGCGTACATAAATGGTAGTATATTATTGTGTGAACCTATGAAATTATTTCAGGATGTGTGCAGAAAGCGTAACCTGCTAATGAAAGCACATGTATACAATTCAAGGCAAGACTAATTAGTTTCTGATTAATAAAGATTATATAGAAATACTTATGGGAAATAATTGAGCCAACAAATAAAATGTTCCATTTGTCCAGCATCCAAAATATGTGATGTCTCTAAAAATATACCATCTGGAAATACCGTCAAGTAATCGCCATAGCTTGGTCTGTTTGGGAGTTCTCACGTATCTCATTAAGGGCAGTGAGGTTGTCTTTAATAAGCCACTCCTGAAAGAATAGTGCTGTGTGTTCTCTCAGGGAACTATTGTCAATTTCCTCTTTTATGTATCTTGTATTTAATTTTCATACAACCTAGTGGTTATTCATAAGGCTTCTTTATGTATCTTTAGTTTGGATAAGATTCCACATCTTACCATTTAAACCTTTGATGCTGAGTTCCCCTTCAGCGTCCTCTCACTTTGGAAGATACAACCTGGTGGTTTCAAGGCATTTTTTTTTCATGCACTGTTCATTTTTGGGAAGCCTGTCAATATCTCCTTACTTGCACATTCATCCTCCATGTTTTATCTTTCGTCCTCCAGTACTCCTCATCTCTTCTCTCATTTCGACTATATTTCTATTGTCTCCATTCCATTAAAGTGTCTGATCCTCAGAGCCCTTTTGTAGTTTCCTGGATTCCACATGTAGTGCATTTTAAACATACAAGTGTTTGGAACCTAATAGCTGCATATGTGTTAGAACAAAAAGAGTTTATTTTTTCCCGAAACATAGTTACATTTCAAATGCTATCCCGAAAGGTCCCTATAACCCCCTGCCCCTACTCCCCTACCCACCCACTCCCACTACTTGGCCCTGGCCTTCCCCTGTGCTGGGTCATATAAAGTTTATAAGACCAAGGGGCCTCTCTTCCCAATGATGGCCGATTAGGCCATCTTCTGCTACATATGCAGCTAGAGACTCGAGCTCAGGGGGTACTGGTTAGTTCATATTGTTGTTGCACCTACAGGGTTGCAGCCCCCTACAGCTCCTTGGGTACTTTCTCTAGGTCCTCCATTGGGGGCCCTGTGTTCCATCCAATAGCTGGCTGTGAGCATCCACTCCTGTGTTTGCCAGGCACTGATGTGCCCACTTTCAAGAGATTAATTCTTCTGATACTTGAGCACTAGAGACATGTTCATATACATAAAATCCTGCAGCATTTTAAAGTTTTCATCATAGAGTTCCTTGTTGACCTTTGTTTGTTTGGTTTAATAATTAGAGTCTCTCACTGGTATCTAATGTGCATTTATTATATATGTTACTGAAAATATTTATCTGTTCTGAGTCTGTTTTAATTGTTGGTGGAGACTTGTCAGGTCTTATAGATGGAATTATACTGACATAATGAAATATTTTGAGTTATTTTCCTACTCAACATTCTTTAATTTTCCTTATTATTCTACAAATATCTTCAAATGCTATACAGAATAGAAGTAGTAAATGTGGGCACATCTGGCCTTAGTGAGGATATTTTGAGTTTCTCTAGCAGTAACATATATACCTCTTATGAATTAGGACTTGAAGGGAAAATGAAACAACAGGTTGTTTTAAGACAGGGTATTTACAAATACGTGAGACAGCAGGCAGGATGTTCTAGGGCTATGTGAAACACTCCGTTCTGCATAGAAGCCACAAGACAAGAAACAAGAAAGACAAAACAGCTGCAAAAGACCTAGAAACTAGCCAAGTTCCCTAGAGCCCTCTCCCCTCAAGAGTCTATAAACAGGAAAGCCTACTGAAAGCCATTCTCAGTTGAGCCAAGCTTCAAAGAAGGTTCACAGACAATCTGAGTAGCCTGGAAAAAGTCAAATCCTAAATGCCTGGTAGATGCAGTGACCAGATCTGAGGCTTGGGAACGGTTCTGACCAGTTGAACAACATGGAGAGGACACTGTCCAACCTGCTAAGCTGCCTGAAGTCTGTAGAGTGTGCTCCAGCTATCAGTCTGTGGTGAGCTGTCATTCATTCCACAGTGATCTTTGTTTATGCAGTTGTGTTTGCATCATTTTTCTCTCATAAGTAGCCCTCAACTACATTTCCTAAGGAAGCGCCAAATAAGATGTACTGGTTCATCAGTTATACACTGGTGTGATTACAAACAGTTCTGTGTTTGGGGAAGTAGAAACATGTCTGTGTTTTATCTCTCCTAGAAATAATCTGTACACAGCAAAGAGATGTGCTAAAACTACATTGTGTGAATATATGAACGATGGAGGAAAGTTGTTTGCTGGACAATTCTGTGGCTTACTCACAGACTCATGCTGAACTAATTAATGTCTTTATACAGCCTAAAGCTACATTTTACGTACCACGTGGCCCACATTGGTCAGAAACCTCCAACAGGAATTAATCACAGTAATTCCTTTACAGACCTGCTTACTGGTCAGTCTTGTCTAGATAACTTCTCAATATAGACTTTGCCTCTCAGATATTCATGGCCTTGCCAAGTTGAAAATTAAAACTAACTAGGACAAAGTTTGGGCATTCACCTGAGGTACTACTGAGTGTCTCTGCTTGCTAAATGCTTTATTACAGATGACACATGTTAGAGCCCCAAAGACACTATGTCAAAGTCAAATTTCGAGGGATTTTTAGATCACTGATCAAAAATTCCTGGTAGTGTTATGTAATTCTTATCTTGGCAAGTCTTTTACTTGGCTGTGACAGACATATTTGGAAACTTCTTAGGTAATGTAATGATTTATAAGCCATCTTGAAGTATGCCTGGCTGCAAATATTAAGGAAGAGAAAAATTTGTCATCTTCTCAATGTGAATGTGAAGAATAGAGATGGAACATACCTAGTTTATAATAATTATAGTTATTAATCTCTATTTACTACTTTATCTATACTTAGAAATATGCTTTGTGCTTTGCATAGGGTATGTAATTCTGCAGAAGAACTAGTCTGTATTGTAAGTTCTAGTGCAACCTCCAGATATAGAAGAAAACATAGATATATTAAGATAATTAACATGTGTGACATCTTGTAGCAATCTGCTTTCTTTCTTAAATTTCTCATATCTTAAAATCAAATTAAAAATGTATTATTTCTCTATATTCCCACCTCAGGTTGTCAGAGGCACTGTGAACTTGACTGTCATTTCAGAGCTATGCTGACTGCTTTATATGTTTGTCCTGGAGTCGAGAGGGCAATGTGAGAACCGCCTTCATTTGTCCTGGAGGATACTTCTGAATACTCACGGGAATAGATGGATTATAAGGGATTTTGGTACAAACCCTGTTCTAAGTTTTCTCATTTATGTGAGGCTCAGAAAGTTAATACTTGACACAAATGTCAGCAGCAGAGCTTGATATAGATGTCTGACCTCCAAAAAAAATTGTTTTCCACAATTCACCCTACTTTTTCAATGCAAGTATATTCAGATGAGAACACTCATGCTAGGCTTAATTTCTCCTTGCTGAGGCTTGCTATTAATCTAAGACTGAAAGGATAATTTTCCAGAAATATGCCACCCCCAAATTTCTTCCTACACACCAGTGTCAGAGTAATCTAAAGAAAATGCACAAGTGATCACATTACTCCTCTGATTCAACCTCCTCTAACATCTCCTACTGCTTACAGCTGTGTGTGTTCCTAACTATTTTTAGTTTTAACAGAGAAAAAAATAAGGAATTTTATATAATCGGTGAGACAATTGTGTGAAGTCTTTCTCTTTCTCTTAGCTAGTCTCCACTTCCTATACTATTCTACATTCAAAGATGGTCAACTGATTACATCTTATGTGTGGAATGCTAGTGGAAAGAGTGATATGAATTCTCATCCAATAGAGGTTTGTTCAGACAATAGATAAGGCTGTTTATCCCCAGCCCTCTCCCTTGCTTGGCTTCAAACTGTATCCCCATCATAACAATTTTTCCCCTCTAACCGCACTAGGAATTACTCAGGAGCATCCTCCTCCTCCTCCTCCTCCTCCTCCTCCTCCTC
>NC_034601.1:73619442-73628972 GCF_900095145.1 Mus pahari
TCTTCTTCTTCTTCTTCTTCTTCTTCTTCTTCTTCTTCTTCTTCTTCTTCTTCTTCTTCTTCTTCTTCTTTAAGGTTTCATTACAGATGTATTTGCCTTTAGTAGCCACTTAAATTATCTTAACATTGTTATTCTTATGATCTGTCAAACTAATATGCTTTGTCAATATTTCACATTTTATCTGAAACTTATTGCTCATAATTCTTTTCCAGTGAATATAAGGTCTTATGACACCCATGGTCATGTCCATATCCACTATTCAAAAGAGCAAAGTTACAGAACGATAACTAAGTTTGACCCTGCACACTAAAACTATTTACTTGTTTGTATGCAATTACTAATTAACAAATTTGGAATATGTTTAACCTAATATATTCATGCATATGAAAAGGTCTTCTTAAAATTTGTTGAAGCATATGAAAACATTATTAGAAAAAAACATATCTAGCTTTCCAATGATATCAGGAATTACACGCTTCCTTTGGATATCCTCATGGAAGTTTGGGATGATTCAGGAGACTATATTTATATTTTCAATATGCAATTATGTCCTCCACTTCACTTGGTTTCTTTTGGTAGTAAACAGTGTAACTACGTGAGCCAAATTAACCCAGGTAGTTATTAGTGTATTGCATGCAAGACACCATTTGCTAAATGGCCAAGCAGTCTCAAGGATAAACACTTTGCACTAAAAAACTAATTTACTTACAGAAATCAATACCTATAACTTCTTGGTTTCTAAGTGGGTTATATAATATAATCTTAATGAGTTGTAGAAATGCAATCACCACTGCATATCATGGCTGTCCTTATTAAAAGCAATACTTAGCTGCAGAACTAGGTTTTGGTTGAATGACTTTTACACATCAATTTTAGGTATAACCTAAGAGAAAGTGCTAAGTATAATTATTAAGAAAGAAATATGAATAGTTCTTAAATTTTGTGCCCCAATTTCCATTAATTATACATAATGGGAAGATCACAATGTTTTCAACAGAAGCTATCTAGAAGATAAGAGATTTAGTGGGACACTTTTCTATTTTATATAATCTAGTAACTACAGCACAAGGAATCCATTTATTAGATTGTGAGTTCCTAGTAGTTGTTCGTAGATGTATTGACAATGAGGGCAAAACTTTATAGATATGGGTCTTGTTTCTAGTTGTCATTGAGATTAAATTGCAATATTGCTGTTTCTGTGCAGAGACACCAAGGGTGAAGGGCCACCAGATAATTCTCCTTGTCTTAAGACCTATAGCATTTGAAATGTAAATGAAGAAAATATCTAATTTTAAAAAAAGAAAAAAAATTAAAAAAAGAATGGTCATCATTGGGAATAGAGGCCCCTTGGTCTTGCAAACTTTATATGACCCAGAACAAGGGAAGGCCTGGGCCAAGTAGTGGGAGTGGGTGGGTAGGGGAGCAGGGGAGGGGGGGTATAGGGAACTTTTGGGATAGCATTTGAAATGTAAATAAAGAAAATAATAATAATAAAAAAAAGAGGAAAAAATTATTAAAAAAATAAAAATTAAAAAAAAAAAGAATTACTAGGGTGTAGTCATGTAAGTTAAATACATGCTTATAACTATTTTTCACAAAACAGAAATTAGTACAACATATCCATTGAAGATGCAAGTCAGACACACAAAAAAATTCAATTTGTTTAGATTAGTATTGTGTTAATTGAAATTTTTGTCCAATGATTGATTATAACTAGTTGCCAGACGCATTTGGACAGGCAAATCCAACATGTTGGCAAATCTAATTCACAGTTGGCATCTACAGAAGTTGGTTTGGCTTTCCTCACTTATCTGTTAGTCAATGAGAAAAAGAAGGATGTATAAAACAGATTACATTACTGGAACTATTTAGTGAGCTCCTTCCTTCTTAACACTGATCTTGAATTTATACCATGGAAGACATTTGTAAATTTTGTGTTGATAAACTGTAAGAGAGATTGGCAAATATGCATATAACCAGAAGGAATGCATCTTGCCATTTTCTTTACAAAGTAGAAACAAGGTGAGTGGGCCATTTCACCATTTTCAGATTTATTGTTAGATCCAAAATAAAAAGTAACCAAGTTTAACACTCATGACCCACATGTGCTCTGTCCATATTTATTTTTGGTTTTCTTGAATTTTGTCCTGCCTCACTTCCTTTATGAATGGATTCCTGAGATGCTGTACATAATATGCATCCATACGGCTTACTCACAACATATATTCTCTGTCCAACTTGATTGGCAATGTGAAGACAAGTAATTGTTTGGCATTTCCTAATTTATTCTTTATTTCTTTACACATAGTTTTAATGGTATATGTTCTATTGAAGTTACATATTGTATGTTGATAAATAAACTTCCAGAACATTTGCAAGTTGAATGCTAAATCCAGATATTATCAGATATCATGAGAGCCCGTGATCCAGGGCTTTTTCTGTGTACATTATGCTGACCACTATTCACACCAGGCTCCTCCTATAATAGCCCATTAATTTCTTCTTACAACATTCAGTGTATGTTCTATCCAAAATTCTAACTTCCTCTACAAACCTCAATGGATTGACATGGGCAGACTCTTTACAGAACTTACCTGGTATCTTTTCTTTTCTTTTCTTTTCTTTTCTTTTCTTTTCTTTTCTTTTCTTTTCTTTTCTTTTCTTTCTTTTTTTTATTATTACNGACTTCTCTCTTGTAATAAAATATCATGACAAAAATCAACTTAAGAGAGAATTTATTCTACTTTACATCTCCAGAGGAATTGATTTCATCATTGGGGGAAACAAAAGGCATGCCACCATGATCAGGCAGATGGCTAATCACATTTCATTTGCAGAAAAAGCAGATAGAACAGGAAGAAATTGGGGTGACACTATAAAACCTGAAATCGTGTGCCTGGTTATGTACTTTCCCCAGCAAATATCTACCAACTAAAACCAATATAACTCCCAGAAAGTGAGTCATTAATTGGAAAGTCCTATTAAATACAGAGGGCAGTTCATGACAGTTTTTATTAAAAATAGCATACTTTGTCTATATTTTAGGACTGTAAATTACAGAACACTAAGTTAGAGAAATGTACTACCATCAGTGGAAATGGTAAATCATAGAAGAGTTTTATTGTTCACCTAAAAGAAATGATATATAAAAGGTTATATGATAATATATGATCAATCCAGTTCAACAGATGATTAAAGGGGTATCAAAATTAATATAGGGGGAACATGTGAAGGTTAGACAATTAATGTAGGGAAGAGGATTGCAAAACATACAGTAGTTATTAATTTAATTTCAGTAGAACTCTGTAAATGAAATGTTCAGACATGGGACTGTCAGACAGTGATGTAAGTACAGAATGACACTGTCCAGTCTGGCCATCATATATAAAATGATGCATCCAGAATCTTTTATGGCCTATACTCATATACTTCTTCCATTTTCTTTCTGTATTAATTTTTAGTGTCACTCTCTGTCTCTTTTCTATGTTACTATCTCTTTAACTCCTCTGCCTCTGTGTTTGTGTGTGTGGGGGTGGGGGTCTGTGTATGTGTGTGTGTGTGTGATAACTCATTTTTAGAGTACTTAGAATTTGTACAATGAGATGTTAATTTGATTTATAAAATATTACATATAATTATATAAATTATTTACTTTATATCATATTTGCATGCTTACAGATTAAAATACTTAAGTACAAGGAATGTTAGATTAAGAACTTATTGTACCTCTCCAGTATTATAACTACATAAATTCCTCTGACTTAGAAAATCACATAGTTGAATCTAGCAAAAATGATAATATAATTAATATCAGCCTTCTTTTAACCTTGGCAAGTTGAGTTCAGAGGGAAAAAAATGAGCTTAGAATAGAACAGATTTAATTTGTCAAACTCTATATGGTTTTAAGATGAGGAGCAAATCTCTCTAAACTACATGTCACAGCTTAACAAATCACATACAAATGCTAATTCCTCACTGGTAGGTTCTGAACTATGAACCTGCATAGAGAGAGGGTGTTGTCCTTGCAATCGTCCTTATGCACTTTGAATTCCTGGCATGAACTGTTAGA
Source organism: Mus pahari (assembly GCF_900095145.1). Taxonomy (NCBI): domain Eukaryota; kingdom Metazoa; phylum Chordata; class Mammalia; order Rodentia; family Muridae; genus Mus; species Mus pahari. The sequence continues at coordinate 73,623,512 of NC_034601.1, forward strand.
AGCAGCTGGTCTTCTTGTTCCTATCATCTCAGATGTCCTTCGGGAATGCTCATTTATTTTTCCAACTGGACAATGAATGTCATACTTCTTCCTTTTTTTTTTTTTTTTTTTTTTTTTTTTTTTTTTTTTAGCAAGTTATGATTTTATTTCTGGCCACAGCTGATATTAACCTACAATAGGGACGAAGTGCTGTGAGACATTAGGGCAATTTTTCATTTTCTTTTTCACAAAGTTACCTTTTATACTACAATGCCCTTCTTAGGATACTGGCTTCAGACACAATAGGAAAATCAAAGGTAACAATTAAAGTTGCTGGGGTGAAGCACCAATTTGTCACATGCTGTATTAACTGCGGGTCACTGCAGCAATATGGCGGTGAAGCAACAGTGTATGATAATGTCGTTTCTTTACTAAAGAGAGTTTAAAAAGATTAATGAGCTGCCAACATTCATCTGAAAGTCAGTCCTGAAGTTTGCGATTTGTGTTGTGTCTATTTTTGCTCTTTCTACTCATAAAATTTCACATTATTTCTGATGCAATTCATATTTTCAGGTTTTTTTTTTTTAGATGACTAAGGTTACAGAATAGCTTATTTTCCTCACTATTGTCATATTCTTAACATAATACTTTGCTTTTCAGAAACACTACATTTTTTTCACTATTCCTAAATATCTTTATTTGGTGTGAGTTTACTGTTGTTCTGATGGGGTGAATGGGAAGTGATATTTTCTTCAACAAATGTCCAATAAATTGTCTGGAATTGGTAAATGACTTGATGTATCTTTAACCACTTCTGAGTAAAGTTTTGATTTAGAAATTGCCTCTGCTCTTTTCCAGTACAGATGGTAATGAATGTAGAGACTCTCTAGATTTGTAGCATGCTCAATGTTTAATTTTAAATAAGCTTTTCTTATTTTCTTCTATCCACAATGAAACACCGGTAGTTAGATGAGCCAGTATGAATTTCTGTCTAATTCATCTTAGAAAGAAAATAACTTAGTGAAGCTGGAGAGGCATCTTGGCAGCTAAGAGAATTACTAGTGTTTCAGAACAGAACAAACTGTATTAGGCAGCTCACTGTCTACTCTACCTGCAGGTTTCATGGTTCTCTCATCTGGCCTTCACATGCAGCTAGATGTGTATAGTGCTCATATTAACACAAACACACACACACACACACACACACACACACACACACACACAAAGCATGTTTCTCCTTTAAAGGGCAAACAAGTGGAAAAGTATCTGTAACCATATGTATTGTGGACTTTTGAAATCTTGATTTCTTCAAACAAAATTCTAAATTCTGATTTTGTCTATATAAAGTAACAACTCACTGACACTGCAGACCTCTCTATACACCTGCATGCCCAGGTTTCCATGAAATTCATTTTCAATATCTAACAATTTAAAAACATGTATTTTTTTATTTCTGAGAATATAATATAATTACATCATTTCCCCCCTTAGTTTACACTTTCCAGACTCTTGATCTCTTTAAAATTCATGGATTCTTTTCTTATTGATTGGTGATATATATTAATATTATTAAAATGCAATTGGTCTTAAAATATAACTTTATGTTGCATGTATTCATGTGTTCAAGGCTGACAATTTGATATTGGATAGCTAATAAGTGTGTTCCTCCTTGGGAAAGACTATTTCTCCTATTCTTAAAGTTACCTAATTACCTATAATTTTTTATGCAGGGTATAGGCTTCATGGTCTTTCTTTATCCACTTTATAAATATATCTTCCACAATACTTTCTGAGGATTTGGTGAGGGAACAGTTTATTGATGTAGTCATTATATCTGGGCTCTACAGCTTCTACATTTTGATTTGTTATAATTCTCTGTAACAGTCTCGGTCTCTCTATTGTTTCAATAAGATATTTGTCCCATGAAGCATTAGGACTACACATATTTTTGGGCTTATAGAAAAATATGTAAAGTATATTTAGGGACTATGCTTTTTTGTTTTTGTTTGTTTGTTTGTTTTTTGTTTGTTTTGTTTGGTTTTTGTATTCTAGTTGAAGATTCTTCTCCAAGATGCATGGCATCACTAGCTCTGAGTAGTTGGTGACACAAACCTGGTTTATTTGTTGTTTAACTCCTCTTAAGTCCTCCTTTTTCTCTTCAGAAAAAGAGCAGGCCTCCCAAGAATAGCAATCAAACATGACATATCAAGTTGCAGTAAGATTACATACCTCCCCTCATATTACGGCTTGGCAAGGCAACCCACTATAAGGGAGGAAAAGGATAACAAAAGCAGGCAGAAGAGGCAGAGAACCCTGTTCCCACTGTTAGGAGTCCCACAGGAAGACTAGGATATTCAACTGTTACATATATGCAGAGGGCCGATCTCAGTCTCATGCAGGCTTTTCCAGTATCTCTAAGCCACTACAAGCCCAGATTAAAGGATTCTGTAGGCATATTCTTGGGATGATACTTTCTGGCTCCTACAGTCCTTCCTCTGCCTTTTCCACTAGAATTCCCTGAAATCCTTCTAAAGTTAGGCTATGGGTCTCATCATCAGTTTTTATCAGTTGCTGATTGAAGATTCTCTGATGGCAGTTGGGCAGGTCACCAATTATTTTTGTGTTTCTGGGTTGAGGTAATGTCATTTAACATGATTTTTTACTAGTTCCATCTATTTGACAACAAATTTTATGATGGTAATTTTTTACCAGCTGAGTAATACCCTATTATGTAAATATAGCACATGCTTTAACCATTCTTCAGTTGAGAAACATCTAGGTTGTTTCTAGTTTCTGGCTATTATGAATAAAGCTTCTATGACCATACCTGAGCAAGTGTTCTTGTTTTGCAAGATATCTGTGAACCCAGAAATTATATACTAGAAAAAACTGTTTTTAATTGTGGTGTGGTTCAGCCCTAACATACTCTCTTAGGGTTTTACTGCTATGAACAGACACCATAACTAAGGCAAGTCTTATAAAAAAACAAAACAAACAAACAAACAAACAAACAAAAAGCAAAAAAACATTTAATTGGGGCTGGCTTACAGGTTCAGAGGTTCAGTCCATCATCAAGGTTGGAGCACAGCAGCATCCAGGAAGGCATGGTGCAGGAGGAGCTGAGAGTTCTACATCTTCATCCAAACGCAGCTAGTGGAAGACTGACTTCCAGGTAACTAGGGTGAGGATCTTAAGCCCACACCCACAGTGACACACCTATTTCAACAAAGTCACACCTCCAAATGGTGCCACTCCCTGGCCCAAGAATATACAAACCATCACACATACTCCTTTAATTCATGAGCTTCCTGAGTAAACAAATTCAATCATAGCTCAAGAGTCATAGCAAGCAACCAGTTGACAGGTAGTAAACAAACAAACAAACAAACAAACAAATTAACAAGAGGAATTAATGAGGATGGATAGAGAAATGCACAGGAAGTAAAAAGGAAAGACTTTCAATTTGAGAGGTTTTTAGAGGGTGTGGAGAAGAAAATCTTCCTTTTGGGAAGTCAGCTGAGGAGGAAGGTCAGCTGGGCACTTTTTCTGGCTCTCTGGGCTAGTAGGCTTTCACCTCAGCATCTAGTTCTACAGGTTTTATTGGAAAATTGGATGTTTGATCTTTTGATTAAAAAAAAACAAAACAAAACAAAAAAAAAACAATCCTTGTAGTATGATGGAGTGTCTTTTGGGTATATGCCCAAGAATGGTCTAAATGGGTCTTGAAGTAAATTGATTCTCAATTTCTAAGAAACCCTCATGTTGCTTCCCAAAGCAGCTTACAATTTTGCATTCCCACTAGCAAAGGAAGAGTGTTCGCTTTGCTCCACATCCAAAGAAGGATCAGTTGTTCCTTGTATTCTTAATCTTAGCCATTCTGACAGGTGATTCTGATGGAATTTCCAAGTCATTTTGATTGGCCTCGCCCTGAGGGCTGAGAATGCTGACCATTTTTTAGTGAGTTTTTATCCATTTGAGATTCTGCTGTTGAGAATTCACTGTTAAGATCTGTACCCCAAACTAGTCAGATTATTGAGTTTGTGTATATCTAGCTGCTAGAATTCATTATATAGTTTTGAAATTAGAACTCTGTCACACATGTAGTGGCTGAAGAATTTTTTCCCATTCTGTAGGCTATCATTGTCTTTTACTGATGTTGTCAAAAGAGAATTTCTTATTAAAGCATTTTATAGAGTTTAGTAGCTCCAAACATGAATTTAAGAGAAAACCTACAACTATTAGTCTGATAAAATGGGTAATGACTCACAATTATACCTATAAATTACTTCACTAGGAATGAGCCTTCATCATCACAGAATGTATCATACATTGCATAATATACATAATAACATATATAACATATAGTATAATATATTATTATATAAATAAATACATGTGTGTTACATCCCTCTCTGCTTGACACACCAAAGCAGATGAGTCATTCTGGAAATAATGGCAGAAAAAATTAAGAGTCAAAAGATGAGGATAACCAGAAATCTTCTTGACACACATGGGCAGCTGGACATAATAACATACAGAGGTTGTGATCACAGGCAAAAAAATTGTGCAAGACCAAGACAAACTAAAGTTAAGAAACTGGGAGATCAGGGTAATTAATTGATCACCAGTATTGGTTTTATTTGTAGTAATATTTTCTCACAACAGGAATGCAAATAAATATTCATGATGATAAGAAACTAATTAAATTATGAAGACACATTCAGAGGAAATTATGCATTATTTTAATTCATATACCATAATTTGTTCCAATTTTCCTGGCATTTATTTCTTTCATAGTCAAATATTAAACTTTTAAGACACAAGAATTAAATTATTTGAATTCTGAATGATAATTGCTGAAAACAATATATTCCTGGAATTTGATTTTATATATTTCTGGAAAACATGGCGCTCTAGTTAGCACACAATGCCCCCAAAGCCCCAGATTCTTATATCTGTACAATGAAGGTATCATTGGCTTTATGAAGTAACATTTGAATATGTGTAGTCTTCTTATGAATGTTGAAATAATTCTAGATAATCAATGGGTTCCATTGCAATTGAGAGGGTTATTAAACATGACAAATTACGGGGCAGGTGGCAGAAATTAAAGATTTGGCCTCTGAAATTTGGGAAGATATGTAAGTAAAGAAATGGATGATGACCTGACAAACAAACAAACACCCAAAACAAACAAACAACAACAACAAAAACAAAACCACAATTTCTCCTGTAATTTTCAAAAGGATATGGTTTCTACCTGAGAAGGTTAACCTTAGCTGTAACTTGAGATCTATCATCAATTAGGAGACAGGATGGGGTAGTCTCTGGATAGTCCATCCTTTCATCTTAGCTCTAAATTTTGTCTCTGTACCTATATCCTTTCATGGGTATTTTGTTCTTTATCCTAAGGAGGAATGAAGTATCCACATGATGGTCTTCCTTCTTGATTTTCTTGTGTTTTGCAAAATGTATCTTGGGT
>NC_034601.1:73628983-73630334 GCF_900095145.1 Mus pahari
TTGGATGGTTTTGTTCAATTCCATCACCTGTTTGTTTCTGTTCTCCTCTCTTTCTTAAGGACTTCTACCTCTTTAGAAGTATTCTCCTGTTTTTCTTTAAGGACTTTTACCTCTTTAGCAGTGTTCTCCTGCATTTCTTTAATAATGCCCTTCTTAAAGTCCAGCATCATGAGGTATGCTTTAAATCTGATTCTTGCTTTTCAGGTGTGTTGGGGTATTCAGGACTAAATGAGGTGGGAGTGCTAGGTTCTGATGATGGTGAGTGGTCTTGGTTTCTGTTAATAAGATTCCTATGTTTGCCTTTCCCCATCTGGTGATCTCTGGATTTAGTTGTTATAGTTGTCTCTGGTTGGAGCTTGTTCCTCCTGTGATTCTGTTAGCCTCTGTCAGCAGTCCTGGGAGTCCAGCTCTCTCCTGAGTCTCAGTGGTCAGATTACTCTCTGCAGGCAAGCTTTCCTCTAGCAGGGAAGGTGCACAGAGGCAAGGAAGGTTCAGATCTGCTTCCTGGCTGAAGATGTAGGCCCAAAACATGGCCTGTCCCAGAAGATGTATTTCCTCTGCAGTTTATTCGCTCACCTGTACAGACTAGCCACTGAGGGACCCTGGACACAATATGACTCTCTCACTTGCTCTGGTAGACAGAGCCCTCACATGTGGCCACCTTTCCTCTGGCTAGGAAGGTGCCCAAATTTCTGGAGCCTGAAACAGGGTCTGTCCCAGAAACTAGGTTGCTTCTGTCTGTCCCAAACTGTGTAGCTTCTGCGGTCCACACTCTCACCAGTGCAGACTGGAGCCTAGGTGAACCAGTGCAAAGATGGATCCACAACCAACTCAGGCAGTGAGAGCTCTCCTGGGCAGACACCTCTCCTCTGGTGGGGAAAGTGCTCGTATGTCTAGAGACAGAAAAGGTATCTTTCCCAGAAGCTGTGTTGCTTCTGCAGGCCACCCTCTCCCGGCAACTCACTGGAGCAAAGATGGCAAAGATGGCTTTCTTACCAGCTCAGGCAGTGAGAACCCTCCCGGGTGGACACCTCTCCTCTGGCGGGAAAAGTGGAGGATATCTGGAGCCAGAAATGGAGTCTGTCCCAGCAGCTGTGTTGCTCCTGCAGGCCACCCTCTCCCAGGCAGTGAACTAGAGCAAAGATGGCTCTCCTACCAGCTCAGGCCTTGAGACCCCTCCAGGGTGGACACCTGTCCTTGGCAGGGAAAGGTGCCAGATGACTGGAGCCAGAAACAGGATCTTTCCCAGAAGCTGTGTTGTTTCTGCAGGCCACCCTTTCCCGGCCATGCGCCTGAGCAAAGATGAAGATATATTTTATTTTATTTTTTTAATCTTTTTTTTTTAAGATTT
>NC_034601.1:73630609-73643491 GCF_900095145.1 Mus pahari
GGGATTTGAACTCAGGACCTTCAGAAGAGCAGTCAGTGCTCTTAACCACTGAGCCATCTCTCCAGCCCGAAGATACATTTTAAATTTAAAAATTCAATTTCAAATTCTTGCTGACATGTAACATGTACAGATACAAATTTTGTTTCATGAATACGTAAATTTTTCCTGACCCTTGAATGGTGTCTTTCATAAATCTGTTTTTATCAGCTTGGAAAGGAAATGAACAATATTATAGGAGCCTCCTTTGTAAGATGTATTATTGTAATCCATAGGTATCTTAGCATGAATTCACTAGAGATGTGGAAGTGGGTAGGCCATTTTCCTAGTCTACTCATATGATATCCCCTGAATAAACTCCTTTCATTGTTACTTCATCAGTCTATTCAGCCTTTCCCAGGACTGATCTAGCAAATTTTGTAGAGGACACATTATCTCAAAGATTCTGGTGTACTTGTTAAAAGATTAGGGAGGGAGTATATAATGTCTCAAAGATCATCAAATATCATTCGACTTTCCAATAAGTCATAATTAACTTTGTGTTTAAAGAAGAGAACAACAGGGTCACCAATAACATATTCTGGGAAGGCAGCCAAGGTACTACCAAGGGAGTCATGATGCCTGGGCATAAATTGAGTAGGCTGGACCTGCAGCATGTACTGATCAGAAGTGAGAGACGATTAACATGGCAAGGGAGAGATAAATTTCTAATAAGGTGAGCAGATGCTTTGGCAAGTCTAGGACATTATCCTTTGGCTTAATGACCACAGTATGCATGTTCTCAAATCGACACAGCCTTCTTCTTGAATTAGTTCTTGCTGTACTTGAGGATAACTTTAAGCCTGAGGTTTGATATAGGGACCACTTTCCCTAATTTTAATGAAGTAGGCAGAAAAATCAGTGATTAGAAACCATAAAGATAGAATTGTATGTATGTTATTTAACAAAAATCTCATGAGAATTTCTCCATTAAAGATTTTGAAATGTTCTTTGATGTAAGAGATATACAATTTAATTTGAGAATGGACTAATATTTTCCCCTCAAAATATTAGGAAGGGCTCTTAGGGGATTACACAGATCACTTGTATGGGTCTGAGCTGCATTGTCTGAACATACATTATGGTCTAACTTAGTAGAAAGGCATCACTGACTCTTTGGCCTGTTCTTGGGACCCTTTTTCTCTTACTGGATTTGCCTCATCCAACTTGATACCCATATTTGTGTCTAGGTTTATTGTGTTTTTGTTATAATGTGTTTGGTTGATATTCCTGGGATGCCTGCTGTTTTTGCAAATGAAAACAGAGAAGGAATAGATCTGGAGTTGACAGGACATGAGGGGGAAGACTGGGAAGAATAGAGGGAGTAGATACTGTGACTGGAATATAGAACATAAGGGAAGAATAAATGAAGAAAAAAATGTAGTTTTGGTGTCTGAGCTGTTTTATTACTTTGGTGTTCTTCTTTTTTAATTTTCCAGTACTATTTCTAAATCATGAGAATGGGTAGCGTGGGGACAGTTGATTTTTCTCTTACTAATTTTAAATAGTGCAATAACTTTTCCATTCTGTGAATTTATGAGCACTCAGTTTGTCTATTCTGTTTGTTTAGTTACATGAATATTACACCAGTCTCTCCAAATCTCTTAGTGATTTGATGTGTGTTTTCAAAGAGTACATTTCCTTTAATGTACTCACATTGTCCTTTTGTAGCAATATTTAGGAAAGCAGAAATGAAAGGCAGGGATTATTTGTAGAAATTTCTTTCATGAATATTTTACATTATCAATAAAGGCCGAGCACTCAATTCTGAACTTGTCACTATTACAAATGCAGCCATAAAGAGTTATTTCCATTAGTGTATAGACTTCAAGATACCTTATCTCAAAAATAAGGATTAAAGTAAAAGGCAAACAGTGCCTTCTAGTCTTCACGCACACACACATACACACACATGCACATGCACACACACACATGAGAAAACTACAAATGCATATACATGTGCACAATACACCCAAACACATCAATATTCTATACAAACATGCAAATATCTAAATATACACCCTAGAGAAATACATATAATATTGAGTTTAAAAGACATTGAAGTAAAAAACTCCTGTATCCACAGAAGTATACCTGAACCATACAGCATCAACAATGAACATCAAATATTCAAACCTCCTTGACAGCATCCTCATTCTGGATTTCAGATCTTGAATTTCTCTATAGATATGCTTGCTCTTTAAAGTGTAACAGAATATGTTGTTAGTAACAAGAGAATCCATGTTACTGAATCACAGATCATCATTCCCCCTTGTACACCTTGCAAAAGAGTTCATTCTTTTACCTTAAAGTGTAAGAATACCCAATTCTGGCTTTTGAAAGACACGGAGTTTATCATCAAATCAGGGAGTACTCCTAAATGAAGACGAGTCTTCTTTCTCCTGCAAGAAACTGTTGGCATTCTCGGTGTGTTGTAATGATCATAGCAGGAATAATCACAGAATTTATTCTGGCGTGGAACATAACACAGTAAGTGAAAGATTAACATGTAAAGACTGCCTTCATTATTGACTTAATACAGTAACTGCAATTCAGATGACAAGAGAATGGAGTTTATAGCTATGTCCATGAACTTAAATATATAAAAGTCAACACTACCAAAAACTCAATCTTAATGGGGACTACCACATTGCTGCTTTGTGGTTGTTGTTGTTTTCATTCTCCTCCTCCTCCTCCTCCTCCTCCTCCTCCTCCTCCTCCTCCTCCTCCTCCTCCACCACCACCACCACCACCTCTTCCTTCTCATGCTCCTCCTCCTCCTCCTCTTCCTCCTCCTCCTCCTCTTTCTCATCCTCTTCTTATTTTTACTTTTGTGACAAGTCACTTACATAAATTTTATTAATGAATGTAAATTTGTAACATTGATTTGAAAGCATAATAAAAACTAAGTACAACTACCAAGAAACAAAATAATGGCTTTATCTTGGAAACTATCTAATAAATTCATAATCAAATCTGAGATTTTAATTTATACAGTTGTTTAAGAAAAAGACCTATTTTTTGTTATATAAAAATTAGAAATTATGAGATTTTAAAAACAATGTTTCTAATCAAAAACAAAATATCTTCTAGACCTCACAGTTGAATAAATACATTCATAAGAAGGTAAATAGTCTTGGATATGTAATGATCTAATAAGACAGGTTTTAGTTTTTGTGGCTTGAAATTGTTGGTTATTATTTTGGTTGAGTTATCATGTAAAGATAGAAAATCCCACAATGGGTCCTTTTTGTAGATAATCCTAGTATAAAAATGATGTTGGGGCATACTCTCCCTTCACTATTATAAACAATCATTTAATTCTTTGAGATACAGAAATGACAACCAGGTTACCCCACTTCTGAATTGATTTCAGGCTTTGGTTATTAGTATAACTTGCCTGTTTACTTTGTGACAAAACTGGTATGGGTTCTTAGCTTCTACAGCTCTATTCAGACATCTTACTGTGACATTTTCAGACTTTCTAACCTCCTGTAAAGGTACTACATTTGAAATACCTACAGGATGCAACAGGAACCTGACATAAAGCCCTAATGTTTGTTTTCAGCTGCAGCAGGGCTGTCCTCTATTCATGAATCATTTATGATCATTTTTCTCAAAGTTCTCTCAAATTCATGGTCTCTGTTCTCATACTTAATTATTTAGTGTTAATATATGATAATAGCTGCAACAACTGACATCACGATGGTTTAGCAGAAAAGACAGACAAATAGAATAATCTTTCAATTAACTTATATATTAATTTTCTTTATTAATATTCTAGGAGTCATTGTATACTCAACAATTATTAATTATTAGATGATTAATTACTGAAAAGTATTGTTATTTAAGCATGTTTTATATTTAAAAATAAAAACCTATCAAATCCTAAACCCAGCACCATATTTAAAGTTTCCAAAAATAGTTGAAAATGTAGAATAATCTTATAAAATTTTGGGAAAAAATACTTTTTCATGAGACTAATAAGCCTACTTATTTCAATAATTTAGAACTATAATGAAGCAAACTAAACTTATTTATCTTCAAAAGAAATTAAATGTCAAACTATGTTAGTATGATTGAGAACGTATTGCAATATAAACAGAAAATCAAAACATGTATGAGTATAAAAATAAATCTCACACAATAACTACATAATAAATCTACAAGAACACCCATTTTCACTATATTTTTCTCAAAAATGTATAACTATAGAGTTGGTATTCCTCAATGAATTGATAATTTTTTCAAAAAAATATATAAGTGTTGCATTGGGAATCTTCAATGAATTGATAACTTTAAGTTGTAAATTTAAGAAATTGTAAATAAGTTAATTATTTATAAATAATCTATATAATTATTGAACTTGAACTGTATAACTATGATATTAAAGAATTATTACAAGGAAAATTATAAAAGGATTTTATATTAATTTGATTTCTTTATTCAGGCTTTATCTAAAAATAACTTGAAGAAGTTAAATTTAAATTATATTATACACTGAACAATTAGAACCATATAAAAGAAATATTACTTAATTCTCTTAAAAGAATCCTTGAAGAGAACTTTTCAAACTCAAAGTAATTTTCTTAACAAAATGAAATGATTTAAGAAGAAGATCACAAAGTCCAGCAGTGGATAATTTATCAAACATAAATATCATAGCAATAACGTCAAATTTCTTCTCTCCTCAACGACTTAAATGCCAAAATATTTTCATGGGTGTCTATGATTTTCAACACATAACAATTGTTTATAACTACTTTCTTAATGCCAATTTACTATCTTTTAATGATTAACTAAAAGGATTATGCTGATAAAAAGGCAGAGGGTTGAAAATATTTTATGAGATTAATAAGTGTGAAATTGAAGAATATCTGTGCAATACTTCTAGGATATTTAAACCAGTACCAGTTTGTTTTATAAAAGTAAGAAAATGTAATTCTTATCACTAAAGTTATAAATTCTTGTAATAAAGGTTACAACTTTTATAAGTGTTTATAATGTTTTATCACTATTATTGTTTTAAAATAAAGGTTATAACTCAAACATATCACCCAAAAACTATGGTTTAAGTGCCATACTTGCACTGCAGTATCTCCATACTCTCTCTATAAACTTTAGGCATATGAGAAATTGTCAGCGTGAATAACAGAGTGCTTCTGTTCAATATTGCATGGTTCTCTTGCTTGATTAACACTTCCCTACACATTTGATGAAGAACATAGGGAATTTCTATTACTAAGATGCCTTTCATTTGTCCTATTCTAAAGACACACTCCTACTAGGAAGATTAGTTTTGCATGGGTTAGTTCACTTTCATGGTGGGAATCATAAATCTATCAAAACATATAAAAAAGACTGATGGTCTTCTAATTAAGGCCTGAATTTATGTAAGATAGTTCCCTAAGAAATTCTTCACTGAGAAGTGGAGTAAATGCTCTTATTTCTAATAAGGTTGTACAATTCTTTTAAGGTCAAAAGTAATCATATACAATTAATATAACTCCTATATTAACTTTATTAGTAACTAATAGTGAAAGCACCAGTCTTGACATAAAGGTGGACTATTAAAGAACAATAAAATGGTTGAGTACAAAAATTCTGTCTCAAAGTAAACAGGGGAATTTTAATAACAGTGAATGCTTGAAATCAATGTGCAAGTGGAGTAACCTGATCAGCATGTCTCGATTTCAAGGAATAAAATGAGTGTTTATAACAGAGAAGTAATACAAAGATTACCCACAAAAATACTCATTGTGATTTTCTTCTCTATAATCTTTTCCAATAAAATAATCAACAATTACAACGTCAGAAACCTAAAACTTCTTTTATCTATGTCATCTCATAACCAAGAATATTTAACAGATTTGGATAACTGAGACTGAATTATATGATTTTTTTTCTTAGTGGAAACTTAACAAATAAATTCTGAATATGATTATAGTTCTAGATGTAAGCTGAGACAAATAAGATAATAAATTTTGAAATTATGCTTAATTATGTTTCTATAATTTATCTGTGATATCTAAAGAGAAATATCACAAGAAACAAAGTCAGAAAATAATGAATGTAAATTAATCAAAACACTAGTTTTATTCATTCTCAAAAGCATTAATTCTCTAAAGTGTTAATCCACATTTACTCTAGTTGAATAGAATCTTAGTTGATTTAAAAAAACTATATTACCACTAGGTGAGTCCTCTTTGATTAAATTTTCTTCCTCCTTATCATTTTTAAGATGGTATCTTAATTGGTAGTCTGGTCTGATTTTATATACATTATACATTATATGCATTAACCTCCCATGTAGCTCATTGTAACTACATTGCTTTGTGCTTCAGGATCATTTAAAGAATATGTGTGTTCTGCTCACATTCATGGAAGTAAAGAAGTCAATAAACAAGGTATTGGAAGATTCAGTTTCTCGTGGGACTGTTATCCAGATTGGTAGTTGGCTTATCATTATGTCTATGCATGTAGAATGCGAAAGACATCTTTCTTTACCAAGGTGTATATTCATGGGTCACTGTCCTCATGATTTAATTTCTTCCTGAATTACTCACTTCCTAACATAATCATACCACACAAACATGAATTTTCAGAAAACACATTAACATCATTCCATTCTGCCATGAAATCTGCAAATTCATTTCCACTTCTTTAAAACTTTTTTTTTTATTCCAATAAAGTGTTAAGTTCTTAGTAGCACATGAGTGTCCTTTCCATTTTCTTTCCTAAACAAAATTAAAAACAGAAACAGGTAATTGAGAAGGTATGCCATATTATAATACACATTCTGTTCATCATGAAAACTTGTGAAATCACAAAAATACTATTTCTAAGGTACAATGGATGAATAGGAGTACCCATTTTTATTTTAAAAATGAGATGTGGAGGAAAGGAAAGGAATAACAGATGCTATCAATCATAAAACAGTTAAAACATGATTCTCAGTGATTAACTGCATTGACTTGGTTTCTACCAATCTAGAGCCACAAAAGTAGAGGGTGATTCTTCCAAGAAATTATGAAGTTTTTATTTTGTCCAGATGCTATGTTAGGAAGAGTTTAAGTTCTCTGTTGTCTGACTCTATCCCTAGAGCTTTAAGCTGTCTTTCTTATGATAGATGGGTATGCCCAAATTCTACTTAGTCTGGGATTCTGAGACTACACCATTCCCCTTAGGATTAACTGAGGGTTGGAGGAGAATATATCTAAGTCTCCCAGTTTCTTGTGCATACAGTCTTCACTGTATCAGTGTTGACTCAATACATATAGAGTTCAGTATCCTAAAGTAAAGTCAATGCAATGAACTGAGCAGAAAGTAGAGATGCCAATGAAAAGTATATTAAACAGTCACAGTCTAAAATTTTCATACTTAAAATCCCATAGCCAAATATTCAATTTTATTGCCTAAAAGTTCTACCTTCAGTAGCTTCTATGACAAAATCTTATTTTTTTTCATTTTTTATCAGTTTTTTCTGTCATCCACATTTTCCTTATGTCTATCTGAGGACCTGATTATGCAGATTTTAAATATTTACAAGATTTTTTTCAAGGATATTGAGGGATATTCGAATAGGATTGCAACTTTCTGCAGAGTCTATTTTTCTTGTAAATCCTGACTTGAATAATTCGTATGAGTTTGCATATATGTTTTTTTTCCTGAATTCATGTTTTTAAAAATTGTGACTGGCTCATATTCACAATTTTAGGTAAATTTTACTGTACCATATTATACTTTTAGATTCAATATCTGAATTTTTCAAGTTATTATATGAAAACTCTATATTGAGTAGCTAATATCCAACAGAAATATTTTACCTTAATTATATATACTTCAACATTCAATTTAAGATCAAGGTAATAAAGTAATTGTGGTCTGGTAAGGACTATGACCGAGATCAAGGACATCATGATATTCACATTTTTGAAAAGGCAGAGTAAATCAATAGATCTCTCATATCAAACACTAATCTCACTTATGAGAGCTCTACATTCATGACTTATTTAATGACTTTCCAAACTCAAAAGATCCAGATTCTATTAGACTGGGGGTTAAGTTTAAATGGAAGTTCCAAGAAAACAGAATGTTTATGTTTATGGCAAGTATCAAAATGTCTTCTAGAAATTGAATATTTCTAAAAAATGGTTAGTATGAACATGTGTAATTGAAACAATTAGAATGAATTTTAATATGTTAACATTCATTTTATCTTTGTATTTGTAATGTTATTTATGTTAGTCAATATTTGCAACTGTTATAGTATTCAAAAAGTAAGGCTTTCATACATATAACATTCTCTATATGTAATTTTCTTCATTCATTTTGAAGATATCAACATTGAGTGTTCTTTAAAAGAGTGCATTTTAAATATGTTGGAATCAGTTGATAATTACCTTTAAATAAATATGAAATTATTTAACCAGGTAACCTATTAATGTGAGTAAAAACATTAGAACATGTTTTGAAATGAATTTAAGCTAATTGTGAAAACTGAATTCAAGAGATATACGTATTCCACTACATGGATGAGTTAACCAGCTTGCCTATTTTTGCTTAATCAAAACTGAAAATATCCCACTGATTTGAAATTTTCAATGGATTAATTACATATTCAAATTCACAATCTAGCAATGGAAACCTGGGAAGTATGAGATTGAGCCAGCACAAGAGGAAGAACTCCAAATTTTGTGATCTCTTATTTCGTGTAGCAATCAGGTATGGAAGAGACAATCTGTATACTCAGAGGCCAGGCCGATTAATATCTTTCCAACTACCTATTCTATGGCCTTCTGCAATTCTTTACAGCAGATTTCTTTATTTTTTTAGCTTATACTCAACACAGTTCTCATCCTGAAATATCAATGATAAACTGTTCAATAATAATGGAAAATATTCATGAAATTATACTACAATGTAGGATTTGGGGGTATGGGGATAAAAATAAACAACAACAACAACAAAAAACAACAACAACAAACCATTGTTTAAGATCAGCTTGTGGTAAGCCTTTTCTTATAGGTACTCTCTATGCTTAAGTGTCAGAAAAGGAATTTAGTATTTCCCAGTATTTCTGTTGGCTAGTTTTATGTCAGCATGACACAAGCTTGAGTCAACAGAAAGGAATGAATCCCAGTTGGGAAAAGACCTTCATCAATTTGGCTTTAGGGGATTATTTATTTATTTATTTATTTATTTATTTATTTATTTATTCACTTTACATCCTGATCACAGCCCCTTTTCCTTCTCTTCTCCCCATACCACCCTTACAATTCCTCACCATTGTTCTTCTCCCAATCCAGATGCAGGTAGTCCAGGTAGTAGGGAAGTGACAGGGGATAGAGATCCAGACAGCCCCTTCTCTACTTATTAAGGGGCCCAAATGAAGATCAAGCTGCACATTTGCTATAAATAGGTAAAGGTCCTACCTAGGTTCAGCTCCTGAATTCTCATCATTTGATGCCAAGTCCTTCTGATCCTCCATGGCTCTGGGTTAGTTGACACTGTAGGTCTTATTCTACTGTTGTTTATGCCTCTGGATTGCCCACTTCTATCCCCCACTCTTCCAAAGACTCCCAGGCTCTAATGTTTGGCAGTGGACCTCTGCATCTGCCTCCATCTACTACTGGATAATGCCTTTCAGAAGACAGTTAAGCTAGACTCCTGTATATAAACACATTATTAATAATTGATTAATAGTGTCAGGGTTTTGTTCTCTCACATGGGATGGGTCTCAAGTTGATCAGGCATTGGATGGGAGTTCCCTCAGTTTCTGTTCCATCTTTATCCCTGGAAGTTTTGCAACCAAGACAAATTTTGTGTTGGTTATGTGGTTAGATTGATGTACTGTTCCTTCTCTGGATGTCCTCCCTGGCTACAGCAGGTGGTCATTTCAGTTTCTACATACCCCTCTGGTAGGAATCTCAGCTAGGCTTATCCCTGTAGACTCCTTGTATTCTTTCCCATCACAGATGTAAGGATAAGGAACATGCCACTTACTGACAGAGGTAAAGAAAGAATGCATAGTTTCCATGGAATCTGAAAATACACGGATTCAAAGCTATCTCAAATATTATCTGTTTGAAGGAGCTAATTACATGCCAAGCACTGGATTCAGAAGACAGGAGAGAGTTACATTTGGGTCATATTTTATATGCTGATCATTATATTATAATTTAACAATATCCAGTACTTTTCTGCATTTTTTATTAACTTTGGATTTAATAAAATTTTCTAAACTATATTTGGAAATGACAGAAATCACATGGTAAATTGTATTTATCAGTAAAAAGAAACACATAAAATAATCCCAAATAGTTTAATCATCTTATTGTAATTTATGGTAACAACTATCTATCTAAAATAAATTGAAGATGGGAAAGGTACAAAAGCAAAGACTTGTTCTATGATGACCTTATTTTTTTCAAAAAAAAAAATCTGTTTTGATTATAGTTATCTCTGAATACAATATTTACTCAAGGTGCCAAAAAGCATTTTTTTTTTATTCCTGGTTACCACTAAATCAATACAAGTTTTAAATAAAAGTCTTCAAAAGCCTTGGGAATGATTCTTCTTGTATCTTTTGTAATTAAAAATGCAAAACTTGTTTCTCTTGGTCTCCAGGATTCTGTAATCTCTGCCATTTTATGACATTTTGAAAATAGTGCACCAAACAGAAATGGCATGCTCTGCCCTTTAGAAAACAATGGCACAAAACACTTATGTTTTCAAGGCTGAACAAATGACTTGAAATGGATTAATTCTATTCTTCAAGAAGCCAATATATCATCACTTACAAAACATTCATCTGATAGGGTGGATATGATTTATTTAAATAGAGCCTTTGCATGTGTGAATGTGGATGTTTAATGTGTATATACTTATACCTCCTTAATCCTGAGGTAGATCTGAATAGAAAAAGCATTGTGTACATATTTATTTCTTGAAACTAATGGGAAGTCCTCTTACTTTCCAAAAAGGCAATGCAAATGGCCAGCTTCTTGGTGGACACTGAACATCCCTCCTTGTATTGGAAACAAGGTTTCTATGGAGAAGTATAAAAATACAGAAAACAGAAAGTCTCAAGAAGCTTGTCTGTAGTTGAAATCAATGCTGTATTTGTTTGTACTCAATTTTTCCTATAAATAGATCTGGACAGTATTTCCACAATTTATGTATTGCACTATGACATTGTATAATAGATAAAATGAGATAATGGATGTAAAACACTTATATGCACAGGTTATTTTTGCTATTTTCACAGCTTTGACATTTTAGAAATCAGTCCCCTGGGTGGTATTGATATCAATTACAGTGATACTGGATATGATAGTGTAACTGCTTCAAGAGTAATCTGAACTCATCATGTTACAACAAAACATACTTAGCTATTATGATGATTTGAATGAGAATTGCCCCTGTAGTCTAATATATTTGAATGCTTACTCTCAAGGGTATAGATTTGAGAAGGATTAGTAGGAATAACCTGGTTGCAGTCTTTAGGGACTTATGGGAGAAATTGTGTAACTAGAATGGTCTTTGAGCTTTCAGAAGCCCATGGCAAGTCCAGTTACTCTGTCCCCCCCCCCCCCCACTCTCTGAAGTCTTGAAGATCAATCAGAATGTTAAATTCTCATTTCCTTCACAACAATACCTGCCTGCTCATTTTCACATTCCTCAAAATGATTTTAGACTAACCTTCTGAAACTGTAAGCAAACCCTTAATTAAGTTTTTTCTTCTATAAATTGTTTTCTTCATGGTGTCTCTTCACAGCAAAAGAACAGTACATAAGATAGATATTGGTCCCAGGCATTGGATATTCCTGTGATAATCCATGCTGGTATTTTGAGGAATATTGGAAACTTTGGGAATATGAACTAGAAAAGAATTTTAATTATTTATGCTGACCTTAATGGGGCTTACTTGTAACAGCAAAGGTTGCATGCCCAGTTCAAGGAACTACAGAGCCAAAAAACATTAGCAAGTTGCCTATATATCATTCTTATGATGTTTGGCAAATAAATGACATAGTTTTGTCCCTTGTCTAAAGAATCTGGGTGAGAGTATATGAGGAGTTTTGGATTAATGCCTTGGTATAAGAGATTTCAAGAAAGCCTAGTTTGTATTGATTATGTCAAATGGTTATTAGTGATCACTCCAATGAAAAAGAGAAATGGGGCCAGGAAAAAAATGTACAGTTTGAAGAGAACAAGTGCATCAGGAAATGGAGAATTGAAGCCAATTCCAGTGTTCAAATAGAAAAAAATCTTTAAAGAAAAAAAGACTTATTTGCTTGAAAATTGGATATTGCTGAGGATTCAGGGCAAGACTCTGGCCATGTAATCCTGTAGCCAATGAAAGGAAAAAGACATAGGAATGCCATATATCTAATCAATAACGGGAAGTTTATACAAATGTGGTTAAGGAGGATGACTGCTTGCAGCCTCATCTACATGGTCATGGTTTTATCAAGGAATATACAGAAAAGGAGTTATGTAACATTTCTTTTCAGTCAAGAAAATCTACTGAAATCAGGTAGGAAGTAGAGGAGTTTCTGATGGAGGCTCAGGAAGTATATCACGAGAAGCTGTAAACGTAAAACATGAATTGCTGGACACTATAAGATATCGCAGATGCCATATCTGTGGGATATCTGCCAAGAACAGGTCTATACTTCGCATTGGATTTGCGGTCTTATAGGAGGATCAACAATATAAACTAACCAGTACCCCCTCCCACCCAGAGCCACCAGGGACTAAACTACCAACCAAAGAGTACACATGGTGGGACTCATGGCTCAAGCTGCATATGTAGCAGAGGATGGCCTAGTTGGTCATCAA
>NC_034601.1:73644051-73660705 GCF_900095145.1 Mus pahari
CTCTCTCTCTCTCTCTCTCTCTCTCTCTCTCTCTCTCTCTCTCCCTCCCTCCCTCTCCTACTCTCTTCAGTACCTCTCTTTCTGCACATAGATCAAAATATTGAGCTAGTAACTATTTTTTTTAATACTATTTAAGGGCCCAACTTAACATTACAAACCTCATTTTAGAAACAACTTGTCCTTAGAATGAACACATCTACTGGAAAAACTCCACCTTGTTCTAGAAACCATGTCACCCAGGCAACTACCACAATTCCCCTAACCAAACAGCAGATCTATCCCTAGCAACAACCAATCGGTTCTTAAGAAAAAAAGTACCTAATGCCTTAAAGTATATTGATTATGCTAGCAACCATTTTTCATACCAAGAAGAAATCATTCCTAGCCAATAGAAATATGCCAAGCAAATGTCAGCCAATCTTATAGTGCCAAGTTAAAAGGTCCCATATCCTGCTACAACCATGATTTAAAAAGACAAGGCTTGTACAAGCTCAGTACATTCAATACCATCCATTCTGTTAGAGAGGTTAGAGAATCCGAGGTCCAGCTTACTAAAGACTCTACTTTTACATAAGAGTTACGTTTCTGGTGGTTGCTGATGGTCTGTTTGTGCCCTGTGATCTGGATATTATACTATGTCTGTCTGCCTGCCTCCATATTCCCCACCATTATGATAACATACTAACTTCTGGAACTGTAATCAAGCTTCCAATTAAATATTTTATTCTATAAGTTGCCTTGGTCACAGACTTTGCTCACATCAATAGAAATGTAATTTAGACAGATATGAATATATTTATATTTTTCCATTTCTAATGGCCTGGATCTTGCTGATAATGTATGTACCAGGATCATTATTATAAATTATACTTACTTCACTTATACTTGCCTGAAGTTGGTGGATCCACACTACCTAAATGTTTTTAACTCTAATTTGTGCTTCACCATGGCTCAAACTGCTAGCTTTACAGAATTTATTGCCTGTGAAGTATTAATTCATCCTTGGGAAGGGTGCTCCCTTTGCCTACTGAGTGGGATTTGTTGGAGTTTTAATATAGGAACATCCAGTTTCAGTTCCATTTACTCAAAATTGACTTTAAGATTTCTCATTTTAAAACTTTCTTACCAATATGCTGATGAACAAACTAGGGAGTGCAGTTCACCCTTTCCAGAACATCTACTTACATAGAAAATTAAAGACTAAGAGTTTTAAACTACTTTTGCAAAGTGTTATGAACACATTGGATTTAATGAATCTAAACTGTCTCCTTTTCTTTAGTTCTACTGAAGAGGACTGATCTTCATTTTTACTGTTTTGTCTATTGGTGAAATTAGAATGTTTTCACACTTTCAGAAATCTAAAATTTATTTTTCTCTGTATTTGTATGTTATTGTATGTATGTTTGTATGTATGTATGTATTAATGTGTGTGCACATGAACACTTGGGTATTCCTGTACATGTACTTTCATATGTCTAGAGACCATTGATCAATGTTGGATGAATTCTTCAGTGTCTTTCCACCTTATAATTATTATGTTTAAGTTAAATTCTTTATTGAAATGATTCTTTTATACTGAATTTCCAATGATATCCAGAGACTTATCTGTCTCTACTCCAACAGGACTGGTGTTGTAGATGTATCTACCACTGTTCTTGGTTTTTAAGATGGGTACTAGGAATCCAGTCCACATTCTTTCGAAGCAGTCACTTTACCATCTGATCCATGTCTCCAAATCTTTTATTTTATAATTGTAAATTTCAATATTTCTTTATTTTACCCCTACTCTTTATTGGGTTACCCTGATTATTTTTCTCTTCTCTTCCATGACACTATACCCCTGATATTTTTCTTAAATCTAGTGGAGATACATAAATTGGATAATGTCTATCTGAACTAGTTTTTTGTATAGCAAATGTTCAATACCTTAGGCAGTTCCTACCTGTTATTATGCAGACTTAGAACAAAAAGGCCTAAATGCCTTTTTCTGTAAAAGCGTAATACTTACACTCATATGTTGCTGGTGACCAGTTCCTGTATAATTGGACTTAAGGACTACTTAACAAGAAAATAATGCCTGATATTAGAAACTTGGCCAATTCCCTGAGACTAGTGAGGTCATGGAACTTAGGAATGAGTCTTTTGTCATCACTTTACTTGAGTAGCATGTGTTTTACTATATTGTAATTTTTGTTGTAATGCTCACAGATAAGCACAGCTACAATCCTGAATCAATTTAACTCTTTTATTTTCCCCCAAATTGGAGAGCATTACAGAAAACTATAAGTGGACAGAATGGAGAAATAAAACAGCAAGTTAAAACTGCAATGTTACAGCTTCTGTGTCTTTACATGATATAGGGCATGTTTTAACCTTGTAAGGATATTTAGCTATATACAGATAAATAATAAAGCAAGTTTAGATTTGTGAAAGTAACTCCTTTCTCTTTCCTATAATAATCTAAAGTTTTCCTTTAACAAGACAACATTAAGTTTAGGTATTTTTGAGCAGTGCCAGTAGGATTAGGGAGTAGAGAATATAAATCAGCACATTTACTAGACCATGAAATTAAGTAGCTGTTATAGAAGATGGAAGCTTCACCAGTTTAAAGATGATATTATTGACATATCAGTTGACACTAATAAAAATGATTAGTCATTGCATTTATCTAAATATGTAGATTAGGTGGTATTAAGTTCATACTCCAAATAAATCTGTTAAAATTTGAAACATCCTGAACTTGCATTCATTTAACAAAACAATTGTGCATTCTCATTTATAGAAAATATTCAGAGTTGATCAAGGGAATTGAAAATTGTCATGATTATCCTGGTAACTTATACTACAGTCTCAATCAGGACTTCTAGAGAGAGCAAAGCAGAAATAATTTAAATAATTTAAATTTAATTTTTAAACCAATTACTTACCTTTGCACCACACTGTTCTTCCAATTGATATTTTAACATTGTCTAGGTCTTTTATTTCTTCAGAAATATAAGAAAGGATAAGAAGAAAATATGATTCTTAGCTATACATACAGAGAAATTAGTAAATATTGAGTGAATTGAAATGTGTTCTGAGATTGTGTAAGATGTAAAATACTATACTTTGTTCTCTCTAGTAAAGTTCACATGACAATCATCAAAAAATCATAACTATAAAATGGCACAACATAAATTGAATAAAAGAAAACAAAAGGGATAAAATCTCTATATTGAAGACATAAAAACCCTATAAAGGCATTGAATAGTACTGTTAATATCTTAATGTCTTTTTTTCCCCTTTAGGAAAGTATTTAATAATAGTAATTAAAATTAAAAGCATTTTCTTTAAACATTCTTCAGATGAGAGTTATCTGGGATTTTTTTCCTCTAGTTTCTGGCTATTATAAATAAAACCTCTGGGAATATAGTTAAGCAAGTGTCTTTATGATAGAATGGAGTGTCCTTTGGTTTTGTGTCAGGGTGCACCATAGCTGGGTCTTGAGTTAGATCAATTTTCTGTTTTCTGAGAAACTGCAATATTGATTTCCAAAGTAGCTGTTTCACAGTGGAGTATTACTTGGCTGTTAAAAACAATACATTATGACATCTGCAAGCAAATATATGGAAGTAAAACAATTCTCCCTGTGGTAACTAAGACCCAGAAAGACAAACATGACATGTACTCACTTATAAGTGAATATTAGCTGTAAAGTTCAAAACAAAACCATAAATTACAGTATAATCATGGAACAATCCTCAGACCTAAAGAAGCTAAGTATCAAGGAAGGCCCAAGGGAGGATGCTTCAGTCTTTCTCAAAAGGGGAAATAAAATAGAGATCAGAAGTACATGGAAAAGAAGAACTAGATGGTAGAGGGAGTGGGGAAGGGAAATTGAGTTGTGATCAGGTATGGGAGACATGGGGTGGGTTTAGAATGCAGGAGAGAGAAGGGAAAGCAGTGGGGTACATCTCTAGGACAAGATGAAGACCTAGGAATAGGGAAGCTCCCAGAAGTCTATGGGGGTCACCCTAGCTGAGACTCCTAGCAGTAGGGTATATGGAGTCTGAGGAGGCCACCCCTTGTAGCTAGGTAAGACTTCCAGTGGAGGAAGGGGGACACCAACCTACCCATAGAACATTTGACCTAAAATTTGTCTTACTTACAAGGTGTGCCAGGACAAATATGGAGCAAAGATTGACAGGATGGCCAAGCAATGACTGGCAGAACTTTAGACACACCCCATGGGAGAAAGCCTACCTTTAACATTGTTTATTAATGATAATCTGCTATGCTTGCAGACTGGAGCCTAGCATAACTGTCATCTGAGAGCCTTCATCCAGGAGTGGATGGAATCAGAAGCAGAGATCCACATCAAACATTAGGCTGAGTTCAGGGCGTCTTGGGGAAGAGTCGGGGGAAGAACTGAGGGAACAGGACGGACAAAGACATCACAGCAAGATCAACCAAGCCCCGAAACCTGGGCCCTTAGAGTATCATAGAGAACGGATCACCAACCAAAGAGCAAGCGTGGGCTGAAACTAAGCCCTCTACAAATACGTGCCAGATGTACAGCTTGGTCTTCATGTGGGTCCCCCAACAGTTGGATCAGAGACTGTCTATAACTTGGTTCTGTTGTTTACTCTTGAACTGTTTTCCCTAGGTGGGTGGCCTTGTCTGACCTCAGTGGGAAAGCTTGGACATAGTCCGGAGGATATCTCATATAGCAGGGTAGATTGGTACCCGGGAATGGAGGGCGGGGGCTTCCCTTTTCTGAGAAAAAAGAAAGCGAGGGAAAAAATGAGAAAAAGGGGGTGAGAGAGTGTGACTTGGAGGGGATGAGGTAGGAGGGCTGTGATTGGAATTAAAGTGTATAAAAATAAATAAGCTCATAAAAAAATCACAATCATGTTATTCTACAGAGTCCAAGAAACTAAGCAACAAAAAGGGCTGATGGGGGTAATCAAGAATCTCCCTGGGAAGGGGAGAGAAAATAAAATTTTTGAGTAAACTGAGGACATATAGACTTGAGAACAAAAGGGATCAGATTCATGGAAGGATGGAGACAATACCAAGAGAAATGACTAGAATTAGGGGTATTTAGGAGGTGAGTTGGAAACTTGGTGCAATGAAAAATCCATGGAATCTATTAGAGCAACCTTACCGATGTTGGACAGGCAGAATGCACCAGCTCTCTTTTGTAATCAGTCAAGGTTTCAACTGGGCCATCAACTCAGCCACAAACCTTCAGCCTGCAGTTTGTCCTGTCTACAGAGTGTTCTCAGACCACACTCCTACCAGGAGCCACAACAAACAAACAAGGAAACTGAGACTTCTCCTTGGTCACTTTGAGGTTCTAATGACATTAAACCAACAGGTTAGAGAAAGGAGTAACAGTGTTGGGAGAGGTGATTGATCCAGATTACCAAGAAGAAATTGGATTTCTTTTCCACAACAGAGGTAAGATTGATTACATCTTCAACTCAGATCATTAGGGGGCTCTCATGATCCTACCATATCCTTTGATTAAAGTCAATGAGAAACAACCAAAGCCTAATCCAGGAAGGATAACAAAGGGCACACATTCTTCTACAATGACAGAATGGGTCACTCCACCAGAAAAATTGCCAAGATATGCTGATGTACTTGATAAGGGTGGACAAATACAGTATGAGTAGCAAAGAAAGAGATTTCTTTTTTTTTTTTTTTGTATTTTTTATTGTTTAAGTTATTTATTTACTTCACATTCAGATTACAGCTTCTCCTCCTCTTCCTGTACCCACCCCTCCCCCTACCTACCCTACTCCTCCAACCCTCTTCCATTTCTTCTCAGAAAAGGGAGGCCTCTGGTCGATAGAAACCATTCTTGGCATATCAAGTTGCAGTAAGTCTAGGTGCGTCTTCTTTTTTTTTTTTCATCTTTGGTCCCTCTTTTTTTTTTTTTTTTAATTTTTTTATTATTTTATTTACTTACATTTCAAATGCTATCCCGAAAGTTTCCTATACCCCGCCCCCCACCTCTGCTCCCCTACCCACCCACTCCCACTACTTGGCTCAGGCCTTGCCTTGTGCTGGGTCATATTTCTTAATAAGAGCTAAGGCTATGTGACTAGTTTTTGAAAGGAGGATCGTAATTGAGATGAGTGTGCCTGTCTTCTCTCATTAAAATTTTGTTTGTAGAGATATGTGTGGTTTTTCTTTGATTTTTTTATTATATAACATAGCATCCATAAAGAGAATATCAATTGCTACCATATTTAAGTTTTAAGATTAAAAAAGAATGTCCTATGGTAGACATTGCTACCTCTTCTAAAGATTACAATGAATATATGATAGTACTAGGATAGTTATATGATTATAGGCATGATTATGACTTGATTGTATATACTGCATTTGAATTTGTACACAGGATAGTTATATCATGTAAGGCAGAATTATGATTTGGTTACTGTTTTCCTTTGAAAATTAATCATGGCATAAGAAAATATTATTATGTTGTTAGGTATAAAATGGGTACATTGTGATGTTTATTCTTTTTTGTCAGTTCTGTTATATCTGGTATGAACTAATCCCTAAATGCTGGTACTATCTGGGAGGGATTTATTTATTTTTCTGAAATAAATCATTAGAAAAGATAAGATCAGTGTTTATTAGGATGTTTTGGGGTAGAAAGTTCTTCCTTTTATGTGGGCCACACCCTCTGGTCGCAGCTTATATCATGGATACAGAAGAATGAAACACTGTCTTTCATGGCCTGCTTATATATTCTCTCACTGGCAAGTTCATTCATTCAGTGGCACTGGAGACTATTTCTTCAGGATGCCAATGTATACTAAATACTAGCTGAGACACCTAAACATGTAGATTGAACAACTATACTTGGACTTTCCATTGGTAAACTGCTATTTTGGACTAGCTAGATCACAGCTTATAAATCACTTTAATAAATCATAAACACACACATACACACATACACACAGACCCACACAGACCCACACAGACCCACACACACACACACACACATATATATATATATATATATATATATATATACACACACACACACACATTCTATCATTTCTGTTCCTCCAGACCTGGTGGTTCTCAATCTTTCTGTCCATGCTGGAATCATGATTTGTCCCTCTGAACCTCAGAACTGCACAAATCACATTTTAATTGTTTCAATCTTTGATTTATTTGTTATAACTATATCCTTGGACATTTCAATAGAATGTGTTTATAACACTGCCCTTGGGTTTTACTGCTGCAAACAGACAACAAGAAAAGGCAACTCTTATAAGAGCAACATTGAATTGGGGCTGGCTTATATGCTCAGAGGTTCATTTTATTGTCATCAAGGCAGGAATATGGCAGCATCCAGTCAGGCATGGTTCAGAAGGAGCTGAGAGCTCTACATCTTCATCTGAAGGCTGCTGGCAGAATATTCACTTCCAAGCAGCTAGGCTGAGGGTCTTAAAGCCACAGTGACACACCTACTCCAACAAGGCCACACCTACTCCAACAGGACCACAACCTGTAATAATGCCACTCCCTGGGCAGAACATATAAAAGTAATCACATTCACACTAATTATCCTTCATTAATTAAGTTATTTATCTTTCTAACATGTTCTACTTTTATTAAAATAACTGCTTCATATATAAACTTTACAACTAACCCATATTTGCTTTATTTTTTTTTTTGATTTGATGCTCTTTACTGTCATTTATACTTTTCAGACATGAAAAATATCATGGAAATGAACACTGGTCAGTGTAAGTATCTTATTCACTAATGAAGATGAGAAAGCCAACACCAGTCCCTGAAATGACAGATACTTTTAGCAGTATATCCCTGTCCAAATTTTTTAATAAAATATTTTAAAATGGAAACTATTGGTAGATATTTCATGGTGTAACATTTGTATGTCTTTTAGGGGACACCTCAGGCATTTACTCAAGGAACAGAAACACAATTTTCAGTTCAAAACTAATTTGAAGATAAAGATAACCATGGCTAGTCACACTGCTTCAGAGAATGTGAAATGAGGGTATACAATGGGAGAATGTGAGCTGTGAGAATCTTTCAGACAACAAATAACCAGAAAAACTGGCATTTTCTTTCTAAGATAACATTGGCTGCCCTTTGTGACCTCATTTAGATCATGCCCTGGGAAATTTTGGATCTTCATCATTGGACGATACTGGGTTATTTAATATCAGGGTGATTTCCTTGGAGTAGAGGGACATATTGTGTCATGAACATAAGTATAGATAATCTGCTACCATGCCTACTAACATCGGACCATTTGGCTGAATTATATCCAATTATCTTTAAATATTTAAGGAATGTTTCTATGATGAATTTTATGGTATTTTCTTCCTGAGTGAAAATGAGTGGGAGGGAGTCAACAGGAACAACTTCACTTTCCATCAGCGGATGGTCTCAGAACCACAAATCCAATTATTATTGCTTTTGCCTATTACAGGTTTCCATCACTGTAGTCATTCCCTTCCCACCTCGATTTCTTATGGAATAATGACATAGATCCTGATTAAGAAGACTGAATTCCACTCACATTATCTCAATTGACCTACATAATTTATTAGTTTTTGTTTTTATCTACTCCAAGTAAAAGCTTCTCTCCTTATCATTAATCAAGACATTGATTTATCAGGAGAATTGAATGTTGTTAGGAGTGACCAAATAACTCAGAATATAACCAAAGCATTTGCTTATTTTTGATATACTTATCATAATGCCTTATTGCTGGAGATAAGAGATACACATCTCATTGACTGGAGATATGTAGCTTGTGCTTATCTATATCAACATATTAAAATAACATAATTGCACATTTATAATTTAATAAGAAAAATGTATAGGTGCTTTAATTTAATTTTGTATCATTTATTTGTCAAGAGCCCATAGTTGGGGAGGTGATCATAGCCTACAATTATTGGTTTGTTAATCATGTTGCCTTTTAAATACTTTTGCTTATTCTTATTGAATGATGCTATGTCCAGCCTTTCTGGGTAGCTTTCTTCCTGTGGAAGAAAATTATTAATGAGGGGATAAGTAGCCAAAGTGCCAGGAATAAGTAGTAGTAGAGTGATCTTTTCTAAATGGGATAGTTATATCATCTTCCAGGAGATAAAATGTACTTAATGTACTTCATGAAAAGGACAGTGCAGAATATAAGAGACCAAAATCAAAAGATATGCATGAAAATCCTGTCTTCTGGACATGGTGTAACTCCCAACTACCAAACTAACTATACACTTGGAAGAAAAAAGTGACCATCTACATAAGACCTGCATACAAGCATAATTGTTCAGATTTCTCTCCATAGATAAAGGAGCCCATGAGCCCCATGGTTGAGGGACAGAGGGTATTAATCTTTTCAATGATGCATCCATAGTTATGTTGCTCTTCCCCCAATAAATAAGTTTCCTTGTACAAGCATGAAAGGAATTCCAATTTAATCAATGGACCATACAAAAAACAAATACATGAAATTTGAAGGGACGCTTTCAGGAAGTGAAAACATTGAATAATTGATGTGGGAAAATGAGAGGAGAATGGGGGAATTTGAGATGACAACATTTCCTTATGTGAAAGAGAAAGCAAAACATTTAGAAGACTGAAAATATTAAGGTATATTTCTATGCTAGCAATAATAGTTGAACAATGGATTTTGAAGAAAAGTAACAAGCACTACTCAAAATATTTTAAGTTGATTTTACATGATGCATGTTATGCTTATGAAGTAAACTTGAAGTAACAAATGAAATAAATCATACAATTATTAATCAGATGAAGACATTTTAATTATTGAAATTACTTTTAATTGGATGTTAGAGCCAATTAAGTGGTTTTAACTTAACAGCAGGATTTATTATAAGTACTGACAATTTAAATAAACTATTAGAAATAAGGAAGGGTAGTGAAAAATCCAACATAATTTAGGCAAAATAAACTAGGTTCAGGTTGCCAAACATTAAAAAAAAAATAGGGAAAAGGTCAATTTTGAAAATGTCTATATCTAAGAAAATGTACTTTTATCAGTAGGAAAGGCAACAATGATAAAGAAGAGAATAGAACAGATAGTAATAACATTAATTTACAGCAAAGCAGAGGGTTGAGTATAGGACAACTTTAAAACTCAGGACTGTTGGGTCAATAGTGTAACAGCAGCCTTGCCTGCCCTTCATGATCAGGGTTAATTACTCTTGACAATACAGTCTCTCCTTTTATTGCTTGTTCATCCTGGGTAGCTCACTAAATAATATGATTTATTGATCTATGGATCTCTCTACTGCCATATCTTCTTTTAGCTAAAATACTTCTTTTGATCTAAGGAATGATTTTGCAGTGTCACCAGGATAGTTCTTCAAACATTAAATCAATCCTGACTGGCCTCGCTCTTTCACTCAGGAAAGGCAGATACAGGTATCCATGTGGATAACCACTGAGCTCTGCTTCCTCACAGGGGATGCCAAATGTGCACAGACTTGTTTTAATTAACCATAAATCCTTTTCAAATAATCAAAGTTATGTTCAATCTCTTCTCTCAGGAGATTTCATATCCATAGCAGAATTAGCTATATATGCTTGTCTGCCTGGGAATTAGTACTATTGCATCTTAGATAGCCCTTGTTTATGACATCATAACTACTTTGTACATATCAAGCACTTAGTGCTCGTTATTGGCAGCCAATGGCAAAGCTTCGCTAATGACAGGTTGTTGAGTTGCTGTTTTTCTTTGTGTGTCTAGACATCAACTTTTTTCTGGAACACATGCACCTAGTAGACAGAAAACACAATACTGAACACCTCAAAACTTGATATGTGCATACATCCACCCCCGCTTTTTACCCAGTACTAGACATGGCTGTCTAAACATTTCTATTCCGATTCCAACTAATTACCTAACTTATTTCTCACTTACCACAAGTCTGTTTATTCTTATCCGATGACACATCTATTTTTGTCCAAATGGAATAATCTGACATGCTGCCAATGCTCAGCTTTGTAAAAAGTTTTCTGATGAATGCGGACTATTAGACAGGAATCCAGAAAGCTTTATGGAAATTGCTGTTCATACCAACAGTTACTTGAATGAAAAAAATCTAAAATAAAATAAAATAAACAAACAAAAAAAGATTTAAAGTAAGATGTTTAGTTGTGAAGACTCAAAAATATAGAATTGGAAACATGAAGGGAAATTAATTTCTTTTACTTTTATTTTTTATTACTTGTATTATTGATTTTACAGTCCAGCCATTGTTTTCTTCCTGGTCCCCCTTCCACAGTTTCTCATCTCATTCCTTCTCCTCACTGTCTCCAAAAAGATATCTACCAGCAACCAGCCAGGCCGCCCCACTCCCTGGGGCATCAAGTCTCTCCAGGGTTAGAAGAGACTTCTTCTCCCACTGAGGCCAGACTAGGTAGTATTCTGCTATATATGTGTCCAGAGCCTCAGACCAGCCCTTTTATGCTGCCTTGTTGGTAACTCAGTGTCCAAGATACATCACAGGTCCTGATATGTTAAAACTGCTGATCTTCCTATGTGGTTGCCCTCCTCCTCAGCTTCTTACAGTGTTTCTCGAATTCAACCACAGGGTCGAATTCAACCACAGGGGTCCACAACTTCAGTCCAATGGTTCGGTGTGAGTATGTGCTTCTGTCTCAGTCAGCTGCTTATTGGTCCTCTCAGAGAATAGCCATGCTAGTAGGTTCCTGTCTGTAAGCACACCGATAGCATCAGTAATAGTGTCAGACCTTGGAACCTCCCCTTGGGATGGATCCCAAGTTGGACCAGTCACTGGACAGAATACCTAGGATACAATCAACAGAACTCAAGAAGGTTAACAAGCAGAAAGGCCCACGCAAGGATGCTTCAATCCCACTTGGGTTGGAGAAGCAAATGATCAGGCAAGGCAGAAGGACCTAGGTGTGAGTGGAGAAGGGGGGAAAGGGGAACATGATCAGGTATGGGGGAGGAGGGAAACAGGAGATAAGCCCTGAGGACCAAAAGAATGAATGGAAATGTGTAACCATGGGGAGTAGAAGATGGGGGAACCCTCTAGAATGTACCAGAGACCTGGGAAGTGAGAAGCTATTAGCACTCAAAGGGAGGAACTTTAGATTACATGCCTAATAGTGGGGAGAGTCAATTTGTAGAGTCCACCAAAAACAGAAAGATAGAACATTAAGTGGAGCAATGGGTTTGCCATCCCACAGTCAAAAATTCTGAACCAGAATTGTTCCTGCGTAAAAGAACTGCAGTGGCAAAAAAAGAAGAGACTGGAGGAAAAGGCTGTCTAACTCTAGTACTGAGCTTTTAATCCCAATAGTGCCTCTAAGTGGTATGCATAACTCCAGTGAGAGACATTCAAATGAATTGTGTGTGTGTGTGTGTGTGTGTGTGTGTGTGTGTGTGTGCGTGCACACACATGGGTGTGCTCTGTGTGTGTGTGTGAGTGTGCACATGTGTGCATGTGTGCATGTGTGTGTGGGGTTGTACTGTGGGGGCTTTGGGGTCTGCCTTTTCCTAGAAACTGTTATCCAAAAATAGTCCTCTTATTTGGAGAAAATAATTCTTGTTCACTGAGAGAAGAGGAGAACCAGGAAACAACAAACATTTTGTGAAAAGCATTACAGTTAATAAATACAATGCAAATGCCTTCCTCATAAAGGGGGCTAATAATTTTAAACACTGCTGACTATTGAAATGCTCTTTTTCTAATTATATAAGAGAGTGAATGCAAAAGCAATTGGTGTATTATAAGCCTCTCACCAACACAAAGTTCTATTGTTATTAAAAGTAAAGCTTTAGAGCACTATCTGTCTTTATTTTCGTATTCTCTAGTAGAAAGAAGCTGTTGTCAGCAGGTATGTGAAGTGAATAAATAATTTAAAGCTTTCTAGTACTGAAAATAAATACATAAGAAATAGGAAGGCTATTGCTTGGTTACTTTAAATGTATCAACTCTCCTCCAATATTTTTAACAAACAAGTTATGAGGAAACCATTCATATTCATCAAAAAAATCTAACAGCAAAGAAGAAAGTGATGTTTCCACACATTTTAGTATACACGATACTGCTATGATACATTGTGGTAATAAATGTGCTTATGATCAAATTACATTCATTATTCACATTCATTGTCTGCCAAGTATTATTTTTTTTCTGTTTTCAGTCTTTTCAGGTTACAAGCATATGTCATATTCTCTAAGCACATTTTGTTCATGTATTTTAAAAACTTAGCATTGATGATCTTGGTTGCTTTAAACATTACTAAGAACTTAATTTAGATAATATCTAAAACAGTTGTTAGTTTACTCAATATTATACATATTGTCTAATTTTATTAATATAAAATATTTCATTATCACATCTGTAATTATATAATTTCAATATATCCAGTATATACACTGAATATTTATTTCTGTAGCAATTATAAAAAACAAAAAAGCAGTATTATGATTTTTCAAAAACTATAAATAGAACTTTCATAGGATCCAGCATTTCTACAGGAAGATGACATCATTATATCTGGAGGTATTTAAACTCTCATGTTGATTGCAGTAATTTTTAAAGTAAATAGAATATTATGTGATCATATATTCCATTATATAAATAAAATATATGCAATATTGTTGTGCCAGGAAATGTTAGTGAATCTCAAAAGACTACCAAGCAGCAGATTCCAATGCAATCCCATTAGGCAGTCTTTATTCAAGCTTGAGCTAGGTCTCTATCACCATCTTTGATGCAGGAGAATGAGAGGGGAACCCTAAGCACAATCTCAGGCAAGCATGTATACAGGCAAGTATACAGGCATGTATACAAGCAAGAAGTGGGTATCTATCCTGGCACACTTTTCACTGAGGAAGCCATTATTGCTGGTGCTGGGAGCCAAACCATAAACATAACTTCTGTTTTCCTCCTGATTGGTGGTTGTTAGAAAGTGAAGTGCCAGGGATAGTCTTGCAACCTGAAGGCGTAAATTTGATGGGGGAATAACCTAGAAACTGGTGCTAGATGCATGATTTGTTGGTAGGTAACCTGGAAATTGGTGCTAGACACGGGTCTTGTTGGAGGGTAGCCTAGAAACTAGTGCTAGGCATTGTTCATTAACTTGAGTTCAACCTTAGTTCATGTTCTTTAAGATGAAGTCTGAACCCAAAAGATCTGGCCTCCTGGAATATGCATAATCAGATGTGATTTATACTTGAAATAGCGTAATCACTTAATTGTCATGTTCTGTAGCATGGATGGAACTGGAAGCTATTATATTGAAAGAAGTAAGCTAGGAACATGAGCAGAAATACCAGGTTTCCACCCCTAGTGGAAAGTAATGAGTTAATTCTGCAAAAATATGGTATGCCTTGGTGTTTAACTAGACACTGGGAAGGATGCAGGGGAAAAGACAAAGGGTCCAATTAATAGCACAGAAATACAGTCTTGAGGGTTTATTTCTTATTCTTCCTTAGTGCAGTAACAATCACTTAAAATAATACAAGATGCCTTTTAAATAACTAGAAAATACAAAATACCTAATGCAGTAAATTTTATTAATATTTCAATAAGTTGAAATGTTATGACCTTGATTCAATTATTACACATTTGTTTAAATGTAACACAATATAACCCATAAACATAAATAAATTGTATGTCTATATCTATGAAAACAAAATTTATTGTGCGATGTGAAATTATGAAAAACAAGACAGTTTGGAAAATAGACCTGAACGTACAATTTTTCTTCAATAGTCTTAAATATTTTTAAAATATTTTCCTTATATTTAAGAGAAAAAAGAACAGAAAATCAGGAGTTACTATGTTCTAAGAAATGACGGTTAATAAAGATCACCACATACAATATTCTAAGATTCTTTGTTTAAATACAACCCAGTTCTCAATCAAGGGTCATGTTTTGCTCCACTAATGCAATGGGGAAGTACTACATTAAATATCAGGACACCCACGCACCTGCAACTCTCACTCAGTTAGAACTCTATTGATGCCTCTATCTAATCAAGAAAATTAATAAATCTGTGTTCAGATAGTATTTAAAGTCCATTTACCATGTAACAACATCCCATTGTTCTTGGGAATTTTATTGTGCATTCTCCATGATAGATTAATAGATTCTCTCTTCTCTCTCTCTCTCTCTCTCTCTCTCTCTCTCTCTCTCTCTCTCTCTCTCTCTCTCTCTCTCTTTCTCTCTCTCCCATGATTATTTAGTCCATTCCTCTTTCTCCCTTTAATTCTCTAGTAACATGATGACTATTAGGAATGCAAGTAGGCATGAAGAATGAAACACAGAAGATTAAATTCTTCTTGTAACACTGCTTGCATTCTGCCAGGGGACGTTGATGAAGTGACTGGAATGGTGTGTAGATACCTTACTCTGAGATGGGAAAACAACTGAAAGGTAGTACCATTTACTGAGACAAAGATCAAGAGTGTTACAGATATATTCCGTGTCTCATTATTTGAGACTGATAATCAAAACATCGTGCATATCAGATTTGGTGCACCTGTAAAGAGGTAGAGAGAATATTAAGCCACAAATTTATGAATGTCAGCCAAGTGAATAAATACGGGACCCTGGAGGGCAAGGGACTGGCTAAGGCTAGA
Source organism: Mus pahari (assembly GCF_900095145.1). NCBI lineage: Eukaryota > Metazoa > Chordata > Mammalia > Rodentia > Muridae > Mus > Mus pahari. The sequence continues at coordinate 73,659,687 of NC_034601.1, forward strand.
GATTTATATTTTGATATTAATCATCATATCATATCAGTTCAATGGACACTTAAAGTCACTTAAACCTTTAGGCTTCATGACTCAAAAAAAAAAAAAAAACAATGCTAAGTTATTAAGAAAAATTCAAGGTGGTTAATAATGTGTTGTTTATAATGTGTAAGCATGGACACAGGGATATGATGACGGTGTCATCACTCAGCTCACCAGGGAATTCACAGGAAGAAGAGTTTAGTGTTTATTTGAAATGTGGCAAGATATGGGACTTTTTGTACATGTTTCCTTTTATCACTAAGCTTATACCCAGTGACTGTCCTTTGCAACACCACAGAGTCTGATTTTACAGCTCATTATGTGTTTCCCTCTATACCCTGTGCAACATGAACCTACACACCATGGTTTTGCACATTTGAAATTATTACTGTGTTTGTTTACTTGACCTTTTCTATAAATATTATCATGTCTATGTCATCCTTATCCTAACATCTCCTGTTATTCTTTTTCCCCTTGTTTTTGATAGATTATTTTCTCATACAATAAATCCCAGTTACAGTTTCCTCTCCCTCTCCTTCTCTCAGTTCCACCCAAAATGTGTTCCCCTCCAGATTCAGACATAAAAGAAAATACTCAATAGAGAAAAGTCAAATAGCTGAGAAGCACTAGAAGAAATGTTTTCATCCGTAGTCATCAGGGAAATGCAAATAAAAATAGTTTTAGATTCCATGTTACACCTGTTAGAATGACTAAATCAATAACACAGATAACAGCTCGGACCAGGAAGGATGTGAATAAAGGGTAGTGTTCACTTTGAAAGTCATTGTGGCAGTTCTTCAGGACAATAGCAATTGATCTACCTCGAGATGCCACTGTATTGGTATTAGAAATATACCCAAGGGATGTTCCACTCTACCTACAACTAGGACATTTGCTCAAATATTTCATTCTTGCTCTATTCTTTTATATTTATTTATTTATTTATTTATTTTATTATTATTATTATTTTCTTTATTTACATTTCAAAT
>NC_034601.1:73661020-73683418 GCF_900095145.1 Mus pahari
TTGTCTCTGTACCTATATCCTTTCATGAGTATTTTGTTCCTTATTCTAAGGAGGAATGAAGTATCCACACAATGGTCATCCTTCTTGGTTTTCTTCTGTATTGCATAATGTATCTTCAGTATTCTAAGTTTCTGGGCTAATATCTGCTTATCAGTGGGTGCATATCTAGTGACTTCTTTTGTGATTGGGTTACCTCACTAAGAATGATACCCTCCAGATACATCCATGAATACAGAAAATGTGGTACATTTACACAATGGAGTACTACTCAGCTATTAAAAACAATGAATTTATGAAATTCTTTGGCAAATGGATGTATCTGTAGGATATCATCCTGAGTGTGGTAATCAAATCACAAAAGAAGTTACTTGATATGCAATCACTCATAAGTGGATATCAGCCCAGAAACCTAGAATACCCAAGATATAATTTCCAAAACACAAGAAAATCAAGAAGGAAGACCAACGCATGGATACTTCATTCCTAGATGTCTATTAACAGATGAATGGATACAGAAAATATTGTACATTTACTTAATGGAATATTAATCAGCTGTTAAAAATGACAACATTAAAATTGAAGACAAATGGATGAAACTAAAAAAATAATCACCCTGAATGAGATAATCCTGAAACAGAAAGATAACATTGTATGTCTGCTTACATCTGGACATTAACTATTAATTAAATGATACCCGAGCTACTATCCATATATCCAGATAGGTTAGGTATAGAGAAGGAGACCAGAATGGGCACATGGGTCTTCCTGAGAGGGGAATTAGAATGTATTTTATGGATTGACTGGGGACAGTAGGAAAGAAATGGATGGGTCAGGTAGGGAATAGGAGGGGAGAAAATGTAGGAATTGATATCTAGTATTAGAGACATCTGAGGAGTGGTTTGGCAACCTAGTGCAATAGAAATCTACAATATATGAAGACTATCCTAGTGAAGTCTCGAAATAACAGGGGAGAAAGAATTTCACCTGGCCAGAATCAGAACTGCAGAAAACAATAAGCAAGTCACAGTCCATAACTATGGGCTTTGATGAATTAGGTCTTTGTTCAGTTTTGATACTGTCTAGCTGCTGAGTTTTACAGCCTAAATGATACTTCCATCATGTGGTTGGTTATTCTATGATGTCAGGACCTGCTAAAGTCTGGAGTCTTGTTATATTACTAATACATCTGCATGTATGCTGTAAAATTATTTGGTTTAATACTCTAAAAATTCCTGAATAAAAGTTTTATTTTTCCCTAGCCAAAAGAAATATATTTTCATTGTAATTGACACAAATTATAGTTTTGACACAGGATAGTCTAACATTTAAACACTTTGAATTTTTAGATAAAGTATGAAGCACAGTGATACACACAAAGGTAAAGGAATTATTATACTATATGGTAATCTACATACTTTCTTTTATATTTATAGCCATATATTTTTATTATTGCTGATAAATATTTAGAAATATAATACCTTTGGGGAAAAATACCTATAATTCCTTATAAGATATGAGACTTAAATGAAATAAAATAATAACTTGATAAAACTAATGACTATGAGACTGCAGTATGAGTCACAATTTTAGACCCAATCATCTGTTATTGAACCACATGACAGTATTCTGTCTCAACCCTCTGAAAGTATCCAGTCCATTTTTATGATAGAATATAATTTTATGATACAATAAAATTCAATGCAACTTCAAGAATTTTCACAATCAGCACAGTTCTAAATTTGTTGAAAACCACAGGTTCAATGTTCCATTGAAGGTGCAAGGCAATATTTTTCCCCTCAGGAAATTCTGTAAAACCAAAAATAATTTCCAAACTTTTAAGAACTGAACCACTGTGACCTTGGAATTTCGTTTTATAAATACATGAAGTATTATATCATCATTATATGAGACAAAAATCCTTTATACTCTGATCATAAAACTAGAGCAAAGTTCTTAAAATATATTAAAATGTCTATGTAATTATCATATAATTATATTGAACATCATTTTAAAACAAATTATCACCAAATGCTCTGGGTTATAAGAAGTAAAGTACCCCCTCTTAGAGTAGGAAATATAAACTTTTAAATTTTATTTAGATCCTCGAAAGACACTTGAAAGTTCATTTTCTTAGTTCTCTAATTTGTATGGAGACAGGTCACTTGCAGACTTCAATTTAGTTTGTGCTTTACTGTTCACATACTTTCATGCCATTTCGATTTATATCAGAGGTGTGACTGAGAAATAATATCAGTGCTGCTTGATAAAATCATTTTGTACTTTTTGTAGACTTTAATATTTCACAAAATAAAGATTTTTGAATAATATTTTCATTGTTTCATCTTGAATTATCTAAATGTATTATACACAAAACACATTTTCACCTATACGTATCACATATTATACAGTTCCGTTATGGCTGAACACTATTTCTACCCAACATCAATTTATTCCCATCAACAACTCATTGTACTGACATTGTAGAAAAAAAGGTTCTCAAGAGGAAATCAGGATCAGATAACAATCCAAGAGTGGAACTCTCAGGAAGAGATTAGCTTTGAGTTTTATTCTCTGCCAGACCAGCGAAAGAATGAAAAGTATGCTTTTATAACATTGTAAACAACAACAATCAGATTCTAACCAGGCTGTTGTCCGATACCTTGAAAAGTGATTGAACTATAGATCACTGAATAGAAATCTCCGTCACTGAAAGAATTTAGTTCATGAATCAGTATTCAGAAGAGGGACATATTTACCTAATTTACAAAAGAAAAACAGAGTTTGGGGAAGTTGAGTGGACCAACAGGTAAAGCACCAGGATATTACATTCGTGCAAAATTGAATATTCAGCGTACTTTGTTCTTCCTCTGCTGTTTCAAATTTGTCCAATGTGCTTAATTTCAATTTCTCTACCCACTGGCAGACATTTTCTTCATTTTCTAGTTGCAGGGAGAATACAGTTACTATTCAGGAGAACACAATGGAAGATACTCTTAAAGAAAAATGGAAACAAGCAGGAGGAAAACCTCACTTTACTCTTCAAATTAAACTGGCTTTAAACAAGTGTCTTGATGATGGTGTTCACAGAACAAATTACTCAATCTAATTGAAGAAATACCTAATCACATGTGATTAAGAGGGTAAGACAGTTACAATGTCACAAACAATATTATTAATGAAGACTGTTTGCATGAATACGTATGAGAGAAATAAAATTGAAAAACAAAAAAGCTGAAGCAAGAAAAGCAAATCTACTCTTGTTAACTTCCATTGTACACTGAGACAGAATTGTAATGCATTCCCAGTTTTGTGGGGAAATCAAGTGGGAACTGAAAACTAGGGAGTAGTGTGGGGGTGGATTTTAAAGTGTCCCCAACACCAGATTAATTGAAACTTAAGTCCACTTCACAACACATTATTTTCTATCAGCAAAATATAGGAAACTTACTTCATTTCTTCCTAAGTGCTTGTAATTGAATTTCAGTTAATTACTGAATATCAAATTGAAAGGCTGGATAAAAGCAAGTTTTCAGACTAGATTAACACTTTATAAGAAATTGTCAAAAACATTGTTTCTTTTCCCAAAAGAAAAGTACAAAGATGAGTCCTGTAGTCATAACGTATTACATAAGTTCGTGTCATTTAAATTTCAAGCAGGCAAAATCATTTTTCACTTAAATTCTATTTAAAAAATAAAAATTATCAAGGAAACAAAACTCACCTCTGTTTTAGGAACAAGGCTATTTATTAACTCTTATTTCCACATGACTCTTTCCTCTTACTTTCACGATTATTTTAGTTAGTGTTATGTCAACTTGACATAAGCTAGAGTCATTTTTGAAGGACTCTCAATTGAGAAAATGCCTTCAAAAAGTTGGCCTATGTGCAATTCTGTCAGATGTTTTTCTAGAATAATGGTGTATGATTCATGCAAGAGGGCACAGTTACTGATGGTGGTATAACCTCTGGGGATGTAGTTCTGAGTTGTATTAAGAAAGAAAGAAAGAAAGAAAGAAAGAAAGAAAGAAAGAAAGAAAGAAAGAAAGAAAGAAAGAAAGAAAGAAAGAAAGAAAGAGCAGAGCAGGAGGAACGGAAGTGTAAGCAGCACTCATTGATGGCTTCCGTGTCAGTTTTTGCCTCGATGCCTCCAACCTGAGGTTTCACACTGGGTTGCTCAGAAGACAAACTTTGTTGTGAAAGTGTAAGGGAAAGAGACCTTTTCCTCATTATGATGCTTTGCGTCATGACATTTTATCATAGCACTAACAGAGAAAGAAATTGTTATCAGCAGTGAGTTATTGCTGTGTAACTGCTCATGTATTTTCAGTTGACTAATGAATGCATTTTGAAGTGTGCATTGGAAATACTAAGGTGTCCAAAATTCATTGCATGTTGTTGGAACACACAAGATAAGCTGACAGTAGTGGAGGTGATAGAGGCCTAGCTTATGGAGTTTCATAAATTTGAGAGTCTTTTAAAGAATCTACTCGGGCCCTTGAATGAAATTCTGTAATCTATGGTGCCTGGTCCACTGGAGCTCTGGTGCTGGGAGTAATTATCAGGATAATAATCCCAATGAAGTAAAGCAAACCATTTGCTTTACTAAGGCATTTGATGTTGGTTAGCTGGAGCTGATATATTCCTGTGATTTTAAAAAAAAAAAAAAAGACCATAATCATGGTGACAATGTCTTATGGCAAGTGTTATAGAACTGGGAAGCAAGCTGCATTCAGTGGGCTTGCTGGCTCAGGTGTTTTCATGAATTATCTGAAGCTTATGCAGATGAATCTATGATAGATGCAGAAAGAGGTTCAACTCATAAAACATATACTGACAATGGAGTCAATATTCTTTTGATTTTATATGTGTTGTAGGGCCATGAGGTCTTCTTCCACAACTACAAAAACATAACTAGAAGTCTGGACAAGTAATGTCCAGGCCCATACATAAAGACTACAAAGACATGATATGGATTCATTCTGTGAGATGGCATTTCCCAGGGGGGCAGGCAGGGGACACAGAAAGATGCAGCTTAGGATGTTAAGCATATCTTAGAAAACAAGAAGTTCTTTGTGTATACAGAGAAGAAAGTTGTACAAGAGGGTGACAAGGAAATCTATTGGAAAGCTAACAGCATAAAGAAGAACATATATGAAAGTCAGTATGATCCATTATTTTACTCACTAACTAAAACATTATTCATAGTTGAAACTTTTGAAAAAAAAACTTGTCTGAGATTGTAATCATATATCATAGGACCAGAAGTGTGCATCTGATGTTGGACAGGTTACTTTGCATTTTCATTTAAGATTGGTTGAGATTTGACCCATTTACCCTTTTTGCTTATTTCTCTCCATTGGAATGGGAGCGTTTACTCTATGGGTGTCTCACCATTATCTCTCAGGAGCTTGCATTTGTGAAAGACCATCACAAATTTAAAATTTACACATAATCCGAGTGTACTGAATAATGCTAGATGAATGAAGAAGTTGAATTGTTGGAGACTCTATGAGGGTATTTTGTTTTGTTAAAAGAACAATAATCCCTAAAGAGTTCAATGATATGTTTAGATACACTGAATGAATGTGTTCCTTGTAGGCCAATATATTTATATTTAATAATCTTTTTTTTTTAATTATTAAGATGTTAGTGACTTTCTGCCTGGTCCTTTCTGCTGGGGTAGACAGCTAGCTGATCTGGTCCTGTGAAGACACCATGTTCTGAGCGCTGCACTCAGAACCGTTGGTAAGAACCCCCACTCACCCAAGTCCCAGAGCTGTCGCAGGGAACCCTGTGGACTAGAAACAGGCAATCTAGGGAGGCAGAAATTTGTAGAGCCCACCTCCAGCAGGAAGACAGCATCAAGTGATAGAGAGAGTTGCCGTCCCACAGTCAAAACTCTGACTCATAATTGTTCCTGTCTCGAAGAACTGCAGGGATTGAAATGGAGAACAGCCTGCAGGAAAAAAAAAAAGAGGTTCAGTGACAGGCCCTAAGTGGGAGCTAGCTCACGGAAGGTCCCAAGGCCTGACACTATTACTGAGGCTATGGAGCACTCACAAAAAGGGACCTATTATGACTGCCCTTTGAAAGACCCAGCAAGCAGCTGAAAGAGTCAGGTGCAGATATTTACATCCAACCAATGGACAGAAGCTGCTGACCCCTGTGGTTGAATTAGGGAAAGGCTGGAAGAAGCTGAGGAGGAGGATGACCCTGTAGGAAGACCACCAGTCTCAATTAACCTGGACTCCTTGAGAGCTCTCAAACCCTGGACCAACAACCAGGCAGCATACACCAGCTGATATAAGTCTCCCAGTACATATACAGCAGAGGACTGCCAGGTCTGGATTCAGTCAGAGAAAATGCACCTAGCCCTCAAGAGACTGAGGGCCTCATGGAGTTTAGAGATATCCTCATGACAACAGGGTTTTGGGGAGGAAGTATGGAATGTGGAACAGTCGAACGGTGGGTGGGGGATGTTGAATAAAATCTGGAATGGAAAAAATAAATAAATAAAAGACCAAGAAAAAAATGTTAGTGACATAAACCAAGCATGATATTAGATTCAGGGACTTCCAGAGGTGATGAAAATTGGAAGTTTGGGGTCTCAGGTGATATTTTTCTCCATTTTTTGGTCACATATAGTTAAAAAGTTGTGTGATATAATATAGATCTTCCAGACAACAATGGTTTGTCACAGCATTATTCATGGTCATGGTTACCATACGTATGTCCAGATTTCACTTTGTAAAAAGAGCAGTGCAGAGGAGACACTGTATCTATTTTCCCATACCAATCGATGCCCCGTCCTACCTTATGACTCTGCCTACCTGAAGGTGAGAATCAAACATGGGACCTTGGGTGTACAGAATGTGAGGAATTTAATTTCTTTATTAAAATACTAGGTTTAATTTAGTTAATTAAAAAAACAAACAAACTAATAACCTGACAGAATTTTCTTAGACAATTCAAGACCCCCTTTACATACTAGAGTATGAGGAGACACACAGGGTAATGAAGGTATTTTGGGGCACTGCATAGACACTCATTAATTCAGTGTTATTGTGGTGATGTGCACAAAACCTGTGAATGTTGGGTTTGGATAAATTCCCCTGGGATAGTGGCTGAACTTTATGGCCTTACTCCTTGCTCAGGGTCTGTTGGATTTCTGAAGCAGTATAGTGAGATAAGAAAGCAGGATGAGACTAGAATCTGACTTTCTACAAATATGACTGTTTATTATATCATACACAGTGAGAGGTATCCTCTCAAAATTGGGGGCCTGCCAAGAGGATAAAATCAGGATGTGACTATTGGGTCCAGGTGAGAGACTTGGAAATGAGGAAATTGTTACAGTCATAATAGCCCCCACATTTCTTTCTTTCTTTTTAGTCATTCCTTCTAGAAGTTGTTGCTCAAGGAGAGACAGATTCCTCTGGGAGACAGGCTGTCTCTACAGACAATCCTTTCTTTGTTGAATTATATCCCTGAGCAAAGCCCTCTGTAATCTCATTGGAATCTTGTTGTAGAGCTGAGGCACTTAATCAGAGACCATTGGCAATTAAAGCTTGTTATGGAAGGAAGTGTCATGTTCTTCTGCAGTGTAGCCACTGATAACTTGCCCTTGCTTCAGTATTTAAATTCTAACACATGCTCAGGTAAGAACCTAAAAAGTAGAAGATAGATTTGCAGAGAAGTGCTGGAGTTGAGATGAGGGGATGAGGGAAGGAAATGGGGATGGAATGTTAACTAATATTAATTTTAATTTATTAAATAATAATGTCAGACAGTAAAAAAAGTAAAGTACAATGTCCTAAAAATAAATCCTTTTATGAATGTATTACTATAAAAACAAATTTATCTTTTATATGTAAACAACAATTAGAGGGGAAGTATTGAAAATGTCTGTTGTCAATATTTTTGAGAAGAACTTTTCAATCAGTATTAATTTATTGGGATTTCTAATAAAACTTGAAAGAAATATTGGAAAAATATTTAGAGGAGAAAGTATAACCCAAAAGAAAACACTTTTATACACATTGATTCCCATTGGAATTAATGTAATAGACTATGAAGTATGAACTGGAAACCATAGGGCATAAGACTCATGATGTAACAGACAACTTAGGAGGACACTGACCACATCACCAGAGAAAATGGATCAGGGAGGATGAGTAACACAAAAAGACCATGGTAGAAAACATAAAGTAATTATTAGGTATTCGGACTATTTTATGAGAAAGTAACTATTAAAATGAACAGGTTTATAATATAAACCTATCTTCTCAGTAGCACATGTTCAAATAGATTCAATGAGAACGAACCGAGAGGAGGGGTGTATTCTGAGGACAACAGTAATGAGAAAATTTCATATGGGATTGCCAGACTAGTAGTGGTGAGAAAAGTATGAATAGGATATTTGTGTAGATGTTGTGATATATGAACTTGAAAGTCTTCTCTAAAAAAAAATACTAAATTTCTCTTGACTTAATTATAACCAATATCACTCAATAAAGATTTTGTTTGCTTCAGTGACATAAAGCATGTGAAACTTTCCTGCGTCGAACTATGGCCACTAGGGAGTACATTAATCTTAGCAGAATGATCTTAAGAAGGCATCTTTAATCCATATATTGCTAAGTTTTAAAGTGGGTATAGTCTTTTCTTTGACCATGAATGCCTTCTTTATTGCCATACTTGATAATTGTCATTCTAAATTAAGTGATAGCGAGAGATGTATTTTATCAGCTCTTCCACTTTACAAATCCTACTTTGCTAGACACCTAGCCATAGCAGGTTTTGATGAACGAAATGTAGCAAGAATATGTTCTGAACATAGCACAGTGCTCTCACTCGCTGAATTAACCTTCACCTCTCTCACATTTGTTCTCAGTCTCTGTGAACATTTTCTTCTCTTCACGCATCTGACATTTTAATGACTAGGTTAAATGTGAGAGAAAAATACAGCTTTTCTGGGTGGTACTTTTTTCTTCAGGTGTTAATGTAGAACTTTTTAAAGACTATCAGTTGTTAAATGTGTTTTTTTTAAAAAATAAAAACTAAAACTAGCCTAGTTTCAAATGGAATTAACTTAAACACATTTTATTTATACCTTTATGCTAGCATAAATTTAAAAATTAAAGAAATAAACTGGAAGTCATTTCTTTACAGAAATCCTGAAGGCATTTTTTTTAATTTAAAATTTGTTGATTAAAACAAAAATATCTTCTGGAAAGGTTTGGGAAGACAGAGTAGAAGAGGGGTAATAGGGAGGGAAAATTAGTACTGAAGCACCCCCCAAAATCCATGTGGAAAGCTAGAATTACAGGAATTTTCTAGAATATGTACATGCACAGTGTTCTTCAGAGGTGTAGCCCCTGATAATGTGATCCTATTCCAATAGATGTTCATATGCCCAAGCACACATTGGACAATATAATTGGAGTCAGTAGGTTTAAAAACAATGACAAGGTTGGGAAGGCTTCTGTTGTAGGAGTTGGAGAGGGATTAACAGATGTTAGATACGATGAAAATATGATGTATATAAAAGTTCAAATTGTGACCTGAAAGACAAGTGCATAAATCAAAGTACTAGGTAACAAATAATGTATTACATGAGTGACGTCACCCCTCTGCCCATTCTTCACAGTCCTTCTGCTGGGGCGGACTTAGTTGGTCTCCTCCTATGAAGACTCCATATCCTGACCCAACTAGAGGATACACTGCATTCAGAGCACTTGTTAAGAACCACACACACACACACACAAACATACACAAACACACACACACACACACACACACACACACACACACACACACACACACACCATGAAGTCCCGAAGCTGCATCTGGGAGCAGAGTGGACTCTGTACCCATTACCCATCTAAACACCCTCCCTGCTGTATACCACACCTCTTTTTTTTTTTTTTAAAATTAGGTATTTTCTTCATTTCCAATGTTATCCCAAAAGTCCCCTATACCCTCCCCCCCCACCCTGCTCCCCTTAATGGGAAGTGCAAATCAAAACAACCCTGAGATTCCACCTCACACCAGTCAGATGGGCTAAGATCAAAAATTCAGGTGACAGCAGAACCTGGCGAGGATGTGGTGAAAGAGAACACTCCTCTATTGCTGGTGGGATTGCAAGCTTGTACAATCACTCTGGAAATCAGTCTGGTGGTTCCTCAGAAAATTGGACATAGTACTACTGGAGGACCCAGCAATACCTCTTCTGGCGTATACCCAGAAGGTGTTCCAACTTGTAATAAGGACACATGCTCCACTATGTTCATAGCAGCCTTATTTATAATAGCCAGAAGCTGGAAAGAACCCACATGCGTCTAAACAGAGGAATGGATACAGAAAATGTGGTACATTTACACAATGGAGTACTATTCATCAATTAAAGCAATGAATTTATGAAATTCCTAGGCAAATGGATGGACCACACCTCTTCTACCTCTTATGTCTGGTCCTTTCTGCTGGGGAAGGCTGCTGGCTGACTGGTCTGCTCTAAGGAAGCCACCATATCCTGACACATCCTAGAGGATCCAGTCCACTCAGAGCAGTTGAGGATAGGCTGCACTCAGAGCAGTTATTTGCAGCCAACCAATGGACAGAAGCTGTTGAGCTCTGTGGTTGGAATAGGGAAAGGCTGAAAGAAGCTGAGGAGGAGGGTGACCCTGTAGGAGGACCAGCAGTCTCAATTAACCTGGACCCCCGAGATCTCTCAAACCATGAACCACCAAACAGGCAGCACACAACAGCTGATATGAGGCCCCTAACACACATACAGTGGAGGACTGTTGGATCTGCGTTCATTCAGAGATGATGCACCTAACCCTCAAGAGACTGAAGGCCCCAGAGTAGAGATCAGGTGGCTAGGGGTGGGGACATCCACGTGGAGACAGGGTGTGTGGAGAAGGTGTGGGACGTGGAACAGTTGGAGGTTTGTCTTGGCTGAAGACCATGTGTCACTGGCTGTAGGCGTTGTGGTTGCAAAGCTCAAGGTAGGCCAAGTCTCATTCTCCTTCATACCTCCAGATCCAGATTTAGAACTCTCAGCCACTTCTCCAACATAACGTCTGCCTGTGTGCCACCAAACTTCCCACCATGACAGTGGACTAAAGCTCTGAAACATAAGCCAACTCTTAATTAATTGCTTTCCTTTGTAAACGTTGCTGTCTCTTCACAATAGTAGAACTATAACTAAGACATGCATGTAATACTGAATCCTCAAACATCTTTAATGTGCAAGAATGTCTGTGAAAGTAATGAGCTCAATGTGACACTAAAGACATGTCACAGAAGTTTGTCTAGTTCAGTGGAAAATTTTGCCATGCAACTCCTTTACCATCTTCCTGTTCTCCATCTTCCTGGCTTGTATTTTTCTATTCCATTAGTCATTTACTATAGAACAGTGATAGAGTAGTGGTTTCCCACACCTGCATTGATGGAATTATTGATTCATTTTTTTGTTCATTTGTTCTTCATTAGATACTCCTTTTAAGCCTTAGGAAATATGAAGAGATAGTCCACACTAATGAAAGATATCAAGCTTTTTTCAACACATTGAAGTTTTTACACCCTCTTTGAGGGTAGAAGAATAGGCCTTTTTTGAAACTTATAGAAACAGGCACAAATGCTAAACTCTTTCTGTTTGATTCTGAAAGTCCTCTTGTGTCCTTTTTATAATTTATTTAAATCACTTAAGATAAAGTGAAGTTAAGTTTTAGTCAGTGCAATGCTGTAAGGCAAGTCACACTCAGTTTTTATTGTTCATTTCTTCCATTTCTCCAAAATTATCACAAGATTCTATTCTATATTAGCATGACATGACAAGTACATCAATCATGATAATTATGACTATCAATCAAAAGTCAGATGGCCAATGATATATAGCAATTTATTCTGCCAAAGTATAATTAACCCCAATTCTATTAAGCCTACATAAATAATTTGAGCCTCTTATTAGACCAGTATGAGACATTTTTCTAAGTTTCTTAAATTGTCTAAATATCAATGTACATGACAATGTCTACTACATGTAAAAGACATCAAAGCAGTAGCCTGGGGTAGATGGACAGAGATTAATCATTCATAATATTTTAAAATTAAATTAAACACAGAAATTTAATAAATCTAATATTACTTGCATAGCTGTCATTTAACAAAACAATAATGAAAATGTAAACTGTCAAAATATTTTTAACGTGGTTTTGGCTGTCTCAAAAATAAAAAAGTAGTTTCTTTAATTGAGCAAATTAGTATTCCATTTAATATTTTTTTCTTACATATATTGAGAGTAGGAAAACATCCAACTCTTCAGTATCAAAAGAAACATCCCTGAACCATATCAAAATGTTGTGTGACCTAAGATATGACCATGATTAGCTTAAACAGGAACTACTGCAGACTGAATTTTAAACTTCTATGGATCTATAAAACTTAAATAATGAACAAAAAGTGTAAATTAACCTGGAAGGTTTCATGGGTGTGATGGACTGGACATTATTTTAAATGTATCAAAGCAACAAGGCAAAGCACTTCAGAAAATTTTTTGACAATTTTTATCTTTTTGAATTTCTAATTTAAAGGTTTCAGTGATAGTATCATGAAGTTATTATCAATCTTAAAGCTTTTATTGCAAATAATATATACATATGTACAGGTAAAATATTTATGTAAAGTCTTTCTAGTTAAAATTATAGAATTTTATAACATGTATATAATGATTAATAGTTATAGTACTGTATATTTCTTAACATAGCGATATATGATATTGATACATAAAACAAAAAGAAATCTTGCTTTTTAAAATATATTTTTCTTTCATATGACTATAATAATACTTGATTCCATGATGTGACTTCAGGTTTGGTTTTTCCTGTTATGTATATACAAAAACAAATAAATAAATAAAACCTTACCAACAAACAATACTGAAAAATCTCAGCTGAAAAATGTGTTCTACTTTGACTGTGTAACAATATAGCTATAGAGAGTAATAAAATAAACGAATTTTCCTTTCTAGTTATATATAACTCTGCAGTGGCAAAGTCTGATTACATTGATTGATTCTGATAACTAATTAGAAGATATAAAGGAATTTAATCCAGCAACATGGCTACTCTACTCTGGATGGAATACGGACATACCTTTAATCCCAGGTACAGAAATCCTTAGGGCCAGGTGTGGTGGTACATGCTTTTAATCCATGTATTTACGAGTCAGTTGAGAGGCAGTGCATGGAGTTGAATTTCTGGCAGTTCAGTGGGTGGCAAGCTGTTCAGTTTTTCAGTTCATAGAGTTCAGAGGCAGTTTTTAGAGAGACAGTTTTCTAGACATGTTACAGAGAAAGAACCAGGTGGTACAGACATATTAAAACAGAGAAAGAGAAAGGGCCAGGAGGTTTAAAACATATTGCTAGAATTAGTTTGAGGACGTGGAGGTCAATCTAGTGAGTAGCTGAAGGAAGCCAGTTTAAATCAGTCAGCTTAGAGAGGAGTTTGAGACAGAACAGCTGAGTTGAACCAGCCAGGCAGAGTTCAGAAAGAGCTAGAAAGGGAGAGCTTATTTAACAGAAATAAAAATTCCATCTGACAAATAAAAGATACATTTATATCAGGTGCCTAATGATTGGAAAAGATGAAAACCTACTGATGTAGAATGCAGAGAACATCTGATGGAAATATCACAGAGAACAAGAGACATCTGACAGAACCTCACAGAGGAGAAATTACCTGGGATCATTTCCAGGGTAAGGTTCAGTTCTTTGAGTTTGGTTGAGTACCCAGAGTGATTCCAGAGACTGCAGAAGAGCAACAGGAGCCTTGAGCAAGGAATGATACAAGAGCCTCTGAGACAGTGAATCACAATAATACACCCCCAACATACAATTTTATATAGACAGACTTTCCCTGCATTAAAAAATGGGAACCTCCATTTCAGATCCTTCATAGACAAGAATAGGCGTTGAGGAGATAGAAATGTTACTGGAAAAACCCCATAGCAGAACTTACTGCAATGTGACCACTGGAATCAACCTTGTCCTACATTCAACTGCAATCTTTATATATTTCCTCTCAAAAAACAAAACAAAACAAAACAAAAAATCTCAGAGGTAGAGCATGCAACCAGTTGACAGCAAGTAAATATAGGTTAAAAAAACTAATCAAACAACAACAATAACAAATAAACAGAGTAAGAGGAAGTCAAGAGGATGGATGGAAAGATGCGTAGGAAGTAGAAGGGAGGGACATTCAATTTGATAATTTTTTGAGAAGTTATGGCTCAGGAGAGTTACTATTCTTTGGGGATGGTGGCTGGGGTAAGACGTCAGCTGGGTGCTTTCCATGCATCTCTGAGCTAGCAAACATACATTCCATCATCTTGCTTCTGAATCTTCATTGGTAAGACTGAACAATTGTGATTTTGTTAAAATTATTGGGTGTTCCAACACTTGGCTAGCTGAGAAAAAACTGAGAAGCCACCGGAATTGGTAAGCTACCTGGGAAGTTCTCAAGGAGGGAGATGAGTTTGAAAATACCACAATGCAAGTTGCTGGGTGCTGGGACCATGTATACTGCTACTTTAGATGTCTTAAAAACCGAAGCAGAAAATGAAAAGCTGGATGACTTAATTAAGATGGCTCAATATTAATTGCGATCATTATCACTTTTCTATTTTCTATTTTATCTTTAATAACAACAGTGGCTTTCTGTAACCTCTCAAAGGAAAAGCTTTCTAGATACAGGAAAAAGAAAAACAGGAAAAGTGGATTGATAAGATGCGCTACTTAGAATTATAAATGAAAATAAGGAAAACACTCAGACACCACAGAGTTGGGGAATTTAGATAAGAACCTCCCGTACCACTACATGATGAAACTGGAGAGGCGCAGCTTAGAGTTGTTATAAAACTAGTGTTACTTTGCCCAGTTACTATACATTATCTACCAGTCATGACAGACACCCCCATGTGTATGAAGAAATTAAATGGAGTCCTATAGATATTTGATTTAAGGAAATTCAAGGAAGTTCATATGGAATGTATTCACCTTATGTGGAATAGATATTAAATTCATGGGCAACTCATTATGGAACTGTACCCCAAGACTGGAAAAAAATTGGCAATAGCAATATTGGAAGGTGGTCCTCAGTTACAATGATGAACATTGTGGAAAGAGGAAGCTAGAGCCATAGAACAACTTAATTAAACTGGAGGTATAATTGCCAGCCAAAGGGCAATATGTTGAGTTAAAAAAGCTCCTTGAATTTGAATATCACACCTTGGTACTATGTTGTTTAGCAGCTTGAAAGGCTTGGAACAAGTTGAAGAAGCAAGAAGGAGGTCTGGATAATTTACTATAATTCTACAAGGCCCAAAAGAAGCCTTCACTGCTACTTTGCAAAAAGATCTATTTCAACTGTAAATAAAATTGATTCACATTCGGAAGTCAGGCAAATATTAATCAAATCTTTGGCTTTTGAAAATGCTAATTCAGAATACAAAGGGGTGATTAGAGCTTAAAAGGCAAGATCAACACATGTCAATGAATAGATTAGAAATACAGCTGATATTGGATCTCACATTTATGATGTTTCTCTGGCAGAAGCAGAAATGTCTAAAAGTATTAAGAACAATCAAAATGCCAAATGTTTTAGTTATGGTAGGCAAAGTCATGAGAGTAGGCAAGGCATTACTACAAGGATCAGGGGTGGGGTGCATATTCAAAAGCCCTATTAGTGTGTACAGTGAATGACCACACCAGGATCAGCAATCAGTAAGTAGATCACCTTTATTTAGGGTGATCCAAGACTTATAAAATTTCAGGGGACTGTGCAAAGGTCCTTGGCTGAGGTCTCAGGGTACCTGGGATACCTCATCAACATGAGGAAGTACTTCAGAAATCTCAGGTGCTAGCTGAACAAGCTTAATCAGGAGAAGGAAATTGATCCTAATCTAATTGAGGCTACGCGTCATTCCTCAGGTAGAGGCATATTTGTGGGCTTAGAATTCCTCAGACAAGGTCAGAGACAAAGAAGTCCAGATAATGAAGGGAGTCTCCAATACTTGGCCAAGCCAGAGGCTATCTGGTCATAGTGGACTTTGACTTAAATTAGCAGTTTTCCCACACTGGCTTTCCTGGAGTATGCAGAAGGTATGTTGAAGGCTGCCATTGGACTAATGGATACAGATCCACCAGGCACAGGCAAGGTAACCATTTACCATAAGGAAATTCCTAGGGGGCCTCCCATAGGCCCCGCTATCAAATTTGATTCAGTCATTCCCTGTCAGCATCAGAGAAATTTATCCACAGAAGAAATAAAAGATTTAATGTCTTTTAATATACTGCTCTGTGTAATCAAGGGCAGAACAGCTTAAGTAAATAAAACAAAAACTTTCAGAAAAAAAGTAAAAAACAAGCCAACTGCTTGTTGGCCAACTGCTATAAATGATCAGAGGCCCAAGATAAACATAGAAATAAATAGCACTGAAATTGAAAGTTTATTAGACACAGAAGAAGATGGAACAATAATTTCACCAAAATCTTGGAATCCAGATTGGCCTTTGCAATAAGTAAATATTCAGCTTCTAGGGACTAGAATGTTACTGTAGATTTAAAAAAAAATGCAAGATGGGTGAAGAATATAAAACAAAAATACAAATAGGAAAATGAAAGTCACATGTAAGTAGTATGGCCATGAACTCATGGGGGGACGTGATTAGTTTGCAGCAGTGGAAAACACAGGTTAACATTCCTCCTATCTCAGAAATAGACCATAAAATAATTCTTCTGAGAAAAATATTAAATGTATTATAAAAACAGTCACAAACTGTCCAAGTTGTCCATTGTCCAAAAGTATCACAAGACAGGCGTTGCTCTTTCAAAGTTACCTTTAAAATGGCTACGTTTAGGAGACTGAGCTACCCACAGTCCCAGCTCAATGCTCACCACCAATATCTTCCAGGAGGGACACGGATATGTATTCTCTTTGTAAAACAGATACACATCAGACTCACACAGGAAGAATTTTACCATGAGGCTTCACGCATCTGTTCATTTTCTCAGATTGATGGTGAGTAGCATTTGTCACAGGTAAAGTTGATATATATTTAAATCCTGTTCCAGCATGCAGATCCCCATTATTGGTTTTAAGAGTCTTCCATTGTGTTTGTCAATTAGATAAAGGTTGGAAGAATTTTAGACTTGGTTACATCCTCCTCACCTGATTCACTTATGACTCATAGTGACACTATGTCCTAAAATTATAGCCTGAAGATATACAAAATAAATATGTCCATCTGTGTTCAGCTATTCAAATATTTTTGGATGGATTCATAAATATAAATGCATTCATATGTAAATACATATGATATACACTTATATATTTAGATACATATAAAATACATTCATAACTATGTTTTCCTCATCCATTCCCTCCAAAATTCATGTCCTGTCTTCTGAAAATCCACTCAGTCTACTTACAGCTGCTTATACGTGTAAGACCGTTGACTGAGCACAAGTAGCCGCTCGGTGGTCTCATGCCCTGACCCTCTCCCCAAAGAAACTGATCTCATCCCTAGCAGCCATTAGTTGCCCATAACCCCTCAGCTTCCCATGCTGTTAAGACTCAGTGAAGCCGGGCGTGGTGGTGACGCCTTTAATCCCAGCGCTTGGGAGGAAGAGGCAGACAGATTTCTGAGTTCGAGGCCAGCCTGGTCTACAGAGTGAGTTCCAGGACAGCCAGGGCTACACAGAGAAACCCTGTCTCGAAAAAACAAAACAAAACAAAAAAAAACAACAAAACAACAACAAATAAAAGACTCAGTGAACCCCTCACCTTCCCATGCTGGGATTTTGTTGGGCTTAATCATGTGCAGATTATACATATAGTTACAGATGTTATATGTTACATGTATATAATGTCCCATTTGTGTCTATAAAATACTTATTCATTATAATTTTCTAAGGCTTTCCCAGTTATGATATATTGACATGCTTTTATAGTGCTCCCTGAGCCTTAAGAGAAGGAAGAAGATTGAAATATATGTATCATTTAGAACTTTGCAGTACGGAGTGTTCGTTTGGTCTCCCTGTGTCTCTGTCTCTCTCTGCCCATCTGTATGTCTCTGTCTAACTCTAGTTCTGTCTCTGTCCCTGTCTGTCTGTCTCTCATGCTCCTGCTCCCTCTCTTTCTCATTATTTTTTGAGGGATGTTCTTTCTGTACAACTCAGTATCTTCCTGTTTCTTTGTTGGCATTACAATGTGTTAATGCTAATTACCATATTTTCTTATAAACACTTTATTCCTTTGCAAAAATAATATAATTAAATAGGCAATTTTGACATAAACATAGGTAAAATACAAATGGAAATATTTAATGTCAGGAATTAAATAATTAATAATCAAAGTGCTTATGTTATAAAATTAATTATCAACCAC
Source organism: Mus pahari (assembly GCF_900095145.1). NCBI lineage: Eukaryota > Metazoa > Chordata > Mammalia > Rodentia > Muridae > Mus > Mus pahari. Next base: position 73,679,470 of record NC_034601.1, read on the forward strand.
AATTACAATGTATTGTGACACATTCCAACATGTATTATAAACTCTGAAAACAAAAGCATTGAAATTATAATGTATTATATTTATTAAGGAGCAAAGCTATACAAAATGTATTACAAGTAAATTTACTCGAAGAACCAATTTGTATAATGTGGTGAGTAAAATTTGTTATGGAAGAAAAATCTGATTGGATAGCTAAAGCTATTATAAAAGAGTGATAGAGATGCACCAAATCACATTGGCAAGTAATTTTGACTAGTGTAATTGCATCATCTGAAAACTAACCAAGACCGCAGGAAAATCCTAGAGACTGAGCCATCAACCAGGACCACAGGCTGATCCAAGTACCCTGGCACATATGCAGCAAAGGCCTGCCTGGTGGGTACTCAATGGGAGATGATGTGCTTTCTCCTGGAGAGACTTTAGGCCCTAGAGAAGAGAGATGTCTCATTGGGGGAGAAGGAAAGGGATAAAGAACTGTGGGGGACTTAGAGGAGGGCAACAACTAGAAAGTTATTTAAAAAAAAAAGACTAGAGGAAGACAACAGAGGTTAATAACTTGATAGTGATTATGAAAGAATATGTTTGGCATTAGTAGTAAAAATGACCTCCTTGGATCCTCTGCTAACTTTCCAATGTACATCTTAACTATCCTGCCAGGTCCATGACATGGATGAAGATTCCTAGACATGGAAATAAAATGGATAAACAATTTAAAAAAAGAAAGCCAAGTTTAAAATTTTCAGTAATAATAGCAAGTACCAAAGTATATATTGACATAGTCATAAAAAAACTATATAAATATGAAGTAACATTATAAATATAAGGAAAAAGTAAATGCAAGACAAACTATTATATATTTCTAATAAAATAGTACTATGTAATTATTGAAGCTTCAAATGTGAGTTGATGCCTCATCTTAGGTAAATATATTATAAATTTTGTAAATTTACAATTGTATACTCTGGCAAAAATTGAAAGCAAATTTCAATTGCTCAGTTTGATGACAGATACTTATTCATAGCTCCACTCCATTCCAACAAAATGTCACACTGTGATTAATAAAAGATGTTCAGAAGAAATATAACCAAAAACTAAGACAGTGAGACATTTTAAAGATTCAAAATAAGTCCACTGAAAACCACAGAACCTGCTCAAATAAAATATTCCTACTCAACATTGACTTCAAAATAGTAACAGGACTGCGTTAGGCTGCTGAATTGGTTAGCAGCACTAAAGATAGCCTTGTGGCACCAAAATGAGGTAGCATAACATTAGGAAAAAGGAAAAAAAAAAATTCAGGAATTCCCTGTTGTATTAATTTGCAAAAGAACTAGCCCACATATGAATTCTCAACTGCTCTCTGCATTTTTTCTGTCTGCCTTTTGTTTGTAGTTTCTGGATTAATGGCAATATGTCCCTTGTGTATGTCTGATCTGCTACTTTAGGCTGTGTCTTTGTGAGAATGGGGTCACTATGCGTATCTGATGTCTCAGTGTCTGTAACACAGGGCTTAGGTCTGTATTCATTGACAGCACAGGAAGCTTCACGTGGAGGAAGAAGGAGAGTTGCTTTAAAGAGATCTTTAACAGAGATTTTGAAAGGAGTAAGCTATTTACCCAAAATGGCCCTGAGCACTGAATACTGTAGGTACACCATCATTAAATAATACCTGTATCTTTTAATATTTATGGATGAAATTAGTTGTATAAGGTTGTTTTCAAACTATTGTCTATTTTAATCAAATTATTAAGATAAAATAGAAATGCAAACACATGCATCTCTCTGGGTTAAGGATCTAGACAAATACATATTAGGTTGAAAGTTGGCTCCTTTCAAATTCAAGGCTAGAAGGTTGACCATTGAATTGTTCAGTTAAAGACAAAACCAAAACCAACCATCCAACCAATTAACCAACCAACCAAAAACAGGCTTAGATATCAGTCTTAAGTCTTTAAAGATTATAGTTTATATTAAGAATTTGGCTACAAGATTCAGCAAATAGTTACCTGATTTTTGAACCCAAGAGGTATTTAAAAAATTGTAGCCCCACAGGGTGGGTAGCAGGGTAACATAGCACTAAGAAAGTCAGTTATGTTAGCAGTACTTCTAATAGATTGAGACAAGGTTGACCGTGAAATCAACACACGCCATTTGCCATGACAGCACAGGAGAAAGGTGACTCTCCTAAATTTGGGAAGACGGCGATTGCTTTTCCAACTGAGTGACATTTAGATGAGTTTTTCTTAAGAGAGACATTAGAAAGTTTGATGAGATCCAAGGTACATATCAGAGAGAAGAGCATTTGTCACAAAAATGGATATGAAAAAAGCAGATAGAAACTTCTCAGGGGACTGAGACTGCAGTTGCTGCCTAGCAGGTTAGGAACATTTCAAGCCCCTTACTGTTTTCCTAAGGATTCTTTGTCTCTGTTCTATACAGCAGATTGAGTCTCTCATTACTTCCTGCTATGCTTCCCTGTTAAAATGTAGTAGAGTACTATTTATAATTTTGAAATGCTTTTAGAGATATTTTAAATATTTTGTGTGTGTGTGTGTGTGTGTGTGTGTGTGTGTGTGTGTGTGTGTGTGTTACCAGATAAGCACATGCAAGTGCCAGTGCCCATGGAGACCAGAGACTTCGGATTCCCCTGTAATTAGACTTACAGGAAGTTGAAGCATCTGGGTACCAAACTTGTGTCAGGTGTATTTAATGCATATTCTTCACAGCTTAGCCATATTTATCTACAGATCATGAATCTGAAAACTTTTCTATAATGAAATTCTGACAAAAACATCTAAACAGCATTAATTTCTGATACTGTATCTATTAAATGAATGTAGTGATCTAAACTCATGACATTGTATCTTTTCAAAAACCAAGGACTGAATCATTTGACAAAGGTTATATACAAAGTTCAAGAAGCTGCTGGAAGGTTGAAAATTTATTCCCCTGTGTTTAGGAGACAAGAGACTTCATCAAATTCACTGTTGTGTGTAGGTGTGCAGGTGTTAGCACTAATTTTGGAATTAATCCAAATTGCTAGAAAATTATTACAACAAAATCAGTTTCATCAGCATAAACATGATAGAGTGCCGAAGCACAAGAGAGACTGACAGCTGTCGGCAGAAGATGTGGAATGAAAGGCTTTTCTGTTTTTATCTCATTCTACTAAAATGAAAAATGATTCAAAATTTGATTTAAAATCCACTAAGTTCAGATAAAAAGGCCAGAAAATGAAGAAACAATACAGAATGAAGTGTTGCTTGTCTGACACAAATTGTGTGTTATCGCAGGAACTGTATTTACAACTCTGCTCCTTTTGCTTTAAAATTTTCAGCCTGAAGCAGGTGGGAAGACACAGAATACCACACACAAGAGATTTAGACTTATTTTCTTTGGTTTATTAAACTGAGCAGAGATATTGTACATTAGAAAGGCTATTAATACTATTGGAAACTTGTGACATTTAAAGACACAGTTTTATTAAAATGTTAATACTGCATTTCAATTAGGCATTTAGCTCCAGCAAATTGCCTATTCTCTGACTTTTTTGTCTTAAAATGAAAATGATTTATTACTTTAAAAGCTGTAAACTAAACAGCACATGACATAATGAGGTATATATACCACACACTGTTCTTCTCACATGGTATAAACTCAGCCAATATTAATTCTTTTCTCAGTGTAGTTTAATAAGCAAAAATTTAGTTTTATGCTTAAAGTATAAATAAAAAATCTTTAAAATACTGTTAGGATATAGAGAAACTATATGGAAGCTAGTAAAACTGTGTTCGGATTGAAAAAGTGTTTGCTCTATTTATATATATATATATATATATATATATATATATATATATATATTTGTTTTTGTTTTTGTTTTTTGAGACAGGGTTTCTCTGTATAGCCCTGGCTGTCCTGGAACTCGTTTTGTAGATCAGGCTGGCCTTGA
>NC_034601.1:73683735-73706648 GCF_900095145.1 Mus pahari
CCTTCACAGGATCTAGGGCCTCTCCTCCCATTGATGACCGACTAGGTAATCCTCTGCTGCATATACAGCTATAGCCACAAGTTATACCATGTGCTTTATTTGATTGGTGGTTTAGTTCCAAGGAGCTCTGGGGCAGGGGGGTACTGCTTAGTTCATATTGATGTTCCTCCTATGGGACTTCAGACCCCTTCAGCTGTTCCTTAGGTACTTTCTCTAGCTCCTTCATTGGGGATCTTGTGCTCCATTCAATGGATGAATGGATGATTGTGAGCATCCACTTCTGTATTTACCAGTCACTGGCAATGGCCCTCAGGAGACAGCTATATCAGGCTCCTGTCAGCAGGCTCTTGTTGGCATCTGCCATAGTGTCTGGGTTTAGTGGTTGTTTGTGGGATGGATCCCCAAGTGGGGCAGTCTCTGGATGGTTGTTCCTTCAGTCTCTGCTCTGAACTTTGTCTCTGTAACTCCTTCCATGGGTATTTTGTTCCCCCTTCTAAGAAAGATTCGAAGCTTCTGGGCTAATATCCACTTATCACTGAGTGAATATCACGTGTTCTTTTGTGACTGGGTTACCTCACTCAAGATGATATACTCTTTTATCTGAACAATAACAAGTTCTCCATCATCTGGATGTAGACAATTTAAAGTAAAACCAATTGTGATGAGATTATCTTTAATTTTAAAAAGAATTTGACAATGTATGCTTGATTTTTAATTGATCCACTATTGGAACAGTACAAGAAATGAGTTTTTGATACATAGAAATATTTAAGGTGTCTAGTGAGGATAATTATCATACACCAGTCACTTTCCAATATTCAGGGTGATTCTATATCTTTACTATAATGGCTAGGGATAAAATTAATATTTTAATATAATTATGCCTTGAACATAATAATATTATGCAGATATTAGGAAATATGATTAAAGGATACTAATAAAATTCTATTTTCAATTTTGGTTTGGCTTGGTTTGGTTTGGTTTAATTTGGTTTGGTTTGGTTTGATTTTTGTTTTTGTTTTTATTTTTGTTTTGGGTTTTTTTTGTTTTGTTTTTTGTTTTTTCTTTTCGAGACAAGGTTTCTCTGTGTAGCCTTGACTGTCTCAGAACTCATTCTATAGACTAGGCTGGCCTAAAACTCAGAAATCCACCTGCCTCTGCCTCCCAAGTGCTGGGATTAAAGGCATGCACCACCACTGCCCGGCTATTTTCCATTTTTAGAGAATTCAATATCTGGTTTTCATAATGGTTGTCATTTATTCCACTCAATCTTGTGAAAAACTTCCTCTTTTACAAAATACACTCCCATTAAATTTGGAATATTGTTTTGTGTTTTCTTTGTGTGTGTGTGATTATTTAATGATTATATCAACACAGTATGATTTATCTGTATTTTCCTTATTCATACATTTCTATGAATGTTGACAATTTAGATGTATTCTTTTCAACAGATTTAGAGGAAAACAATTGAATTTCTCTGTTAATTAACTTGTTACTGGCTTTCTGCACTTCCATACTTCACATGAATAGTAACTTGTTGTTGGGCATATTCTTCCTAGACACTTCCCTCCATTCTGTGGCTTGTCTTGTCACTTTATTGATTGTTCCTATTTATTTCCCAGCTGTGTTTAGTTGGAAATTCTCTTTCATCTCCTTTTATGATCTGGTTCTATACAGGTTTGCCTATCCCAATGTTACAAGGAATCCCTTATACATTCTGTTCCAACATTTCAATTCTTGTACTTTAGCCTTTAATAAATTTCATGTTTCATTTTCTGCAGGATGGGGAATAGGACTTTGGTTTCATTCATCTGGTTGGGGAGAGGGTTTTTGTTTGTTCATTTGTTTTGTTTCTATTTTTCTTTGCACAATTGTTATTTTATCTTTTTAAAGAAGTGTTTGATTTTTAATTCTCTTGAAACCCTTCGTTACAAATATATGTCCTAAATGGGTGTCTTCCCTTCTCTTCCACTGGTCTCCTGTCAGTTTCTATGTACCTGTAATGTCCTATGAGTTAAGATTATATTATATGATAATTTGCATTCAGGTTCTTCTGTTTCTATACTCTGTTTTTTTTTGCACTCACATTATTTTACCATTGTCTTTTTTTAGTTGTGGTCATGCTCTCATATCCTTTATCTCTCTATGAAGCTTATAAAAAACACATGGATTTGATGGAGACTATGATAACTCTATGTCGCTTAGAGTAGTGTGAAGACTTGAAAATACTGATATTTCTCTGGGTCATAAAACAACAACGTCAATCATCTTATTTGTACCTCACTTTCATCTCATTTTGTTGATATTAGGTGTTTTTACATAGATATCTTTTACTTCATTTCTTTATTTGATCCTTGATCCATGTATGTCTCATAACTTCTGAAAACTGGATTGCCAATTGATTTATTTTCAAGTAGCTGTAGAAATAAAATAAATATTTGCAGCAAAACTGTTAAACAATCCATTTACTAGCTAAACTTTTCTGTAGTTAATTTCTTTCAGTGTACTGTGTGTTGTGTATGGGTTCTAAATTTGTCATTTAAATCATGAGGCAATGCCATAAAATATCATTAAGAGTAAATAGAAAGTCAGAAAACCATGGGTACAATTTGTGAAATCTGGTCCTAATTATAAATGAGTTTGAATTAGACAAATGCCAAAAGACTTGAGGTTTGAGGAGAGTGAAGATAATAAATTATTATTATGATTAGTGTTATTATTACTATTTTATTTATTCACTTTACATCTTGATTGCTTCCCTGTTTGGGCTCTCATCTCTTACATTCCCTCTGCATATCCCCTCCCTTCATCCTCTAAGAGAGAAGAACCTCTCCAACCCTGGGCATCCCCATACCTTGGCACACCAAATATTTGCAGGGCTAAGAACTTCTACTGATGGCAGACAGGACAGTTAAGTTAGGGGAACATATTCCAAGGATAGCCCCCATTTCCAGTGTTGGAAACCACATGAAGACCAGGCTGCCCATCTGCTACATATGTGCTGGAGCATAGGTCCAGCCAGTGTGTTCTCTTTGCTAGATGGTTCAGTGTCTGAGAGTCCCCAAGGGTCCAGGTACTTAACTTTTGGTCTTCCAGGGGAGTGCCTACTCCCTCCCCACTTCAGGGTCCTCAATCCTTCCCCTAACTCTTCCATAAGAGTGTCAAAGCTCCATCCAATGTCTGGATCTAGGTCTCTGCATCTGCTGAGTCAACTGCTTGGTGGAGTCTCTCAGAGGACAGCCATGCTAGCCTCCTGACGGCAAGTATGACAAAGTATCACCAATAATGTCAGGTATTGTTATTTGCCCATGGGATGAGTCTCTAGTTGGCCCAGTTTGCTTGGCCATTCCCTTAGTCTTTGTTCTACCACCTGTCCCTGCATATTTAGTAGGCAGAAGAAAGATCAAAAGTTTTGTAGGTGTGTTGGTGTACCTATTGTTAATTCTAGTCATCCAAAGGTTTAATTTCTATCATCTGTTCTAGCTTCCAATATTTTAGGAGTCTACATTCTCTTTCATATGACAAAAAGCAGTCAATTTCTACTCCATACATTCTAGAAATTGACATCTTTAAAAGTGTAAACAAATTAAAATCAGTGCCTTTATTAGATTATTTTGGGGGTTCTCTGTGGAGCCTTGGGTATTCTGGAATTCACACATAGTGTTACAGTCTTGCAACTTGCTTTTCTTGTGGGACTTCTTACAGTGGGAGCAGAGGGCTTTCTCTGACTCTATTCCCTGCTTTTGGAAGTGTTTTCTCCTTCTGGATTGCCTCTTCAAGATTCAATAAAAAAGATGTTTGGTGTTACTGCAACTTATTAGGACATGGCAGTTGGTTATCTGTGGGAGGATTGCAGTTTTCTCAAGAGAGATGGAAGAGGAGTGGCTGGAGGTAGGAGAAAAGAGGAAAAGGGACTCGAGGAAGAGTAAGGAGAGGAAATGTGGTTTGGATGTATACATAAATAAATAAATAAATAAATAAGGAAAAAAGAAAGAGAGAAAGAAAGAGAGAGAGAGAGAGAAGAGAGAGAGAGAGAGAGAGAGAGAGAGGAAGGAAGGAAGGAAGGAAGGAAGGAAGGAAGGAAGGAAGGTAGGAAGGAAGGAAGGAAGGAGAAAGAAAAAAGAAAGAAAGAAAACAACTAAAATAATATTTTCAATTTCATCAAATTAATACAAAGGTCTAAAACATATTTCTCCTAGTCATTTATTTAGTGATAATACTATATATTAAAATATAACTAGAAAAGTTTCCTTGCAGTTAAAACAGACTTCTTAAAATGTTTTTCTTCAGGTGTGAAATAAATACACTACAAACAATAATCTGTGGTTATTGTTAAGTATAATGGGTAAATAACATTTTCATTCACACATTTAACTACAGTCACAGTTCACCTTCCAACATTTGAACAAGCTATTGTCTTTCAATTGATAATTACTTTGTAAACATGAAATATAGCTCATATTGGATACTTTCTTTTTTAAAAGGTCATATTTCTGTAATCAAAATAAAGTTATAGTGACAAAATTAATGTAAGACAAAAGGAAAGGTATTTCCTTGTTAATTAACTGAAGAAGTCCAATTATATTCAAGTTTAAATTTCTTTACTCGTTTTGTTAGTGACTTAGATGATTTAGCCTAGTTTATTTTGTTATAAATTGAACTGTATTTTAGATTTGTTTTTTTCTTAAATTATGGAAATAATATATCAGTTCACACAAACCTAATAGATTCTTTATAGTAAAATTCTTTGTAAATTCATTTTCAAAATAAATAATGCGTCCTGAGGTCTTACTGAAGATTTATGGAAAGCACAAACACTGGGATATGAAGATTCATTCAAAGGATAGGTTTATATTTTATCTTCATTAGTCATATGCATTTTCTAATGGATAGTTTAAATTATTTTTCTACTGTTTGTAAGCAATGTTATTCCACACATTTCCTTTATTTACTCTATAGTTTTATTGCAAATAATATGATCTAACTTTGGCATGCTATGTTTAGAACCATATCGAAAACAAATTGAAAACAAATCACTAGTAAATCTCTATAAATGAATGTGCTCATTCCAGAATGCTCATCCACTCAAAATGCATAGATGTACATCAATAAGCTTCAGGTTTCTTCGTGTTTTACTGAGACAAACCAACTTCCTTATCATGGCTACAGGAGGACTAGAACATCAGTGTTATTACGTGGTTTACACAATCACATCCTTTTATACTTACAACAGGATTTGAATGGCACGCAGAATATTGGTATAGATTTTCTTTGTTATAAATAATTTTAAAGTGAAACATCTAGTGTGGCTGCTCTTACTGGGTGTCATGGATCGTAATGATCCCACAGAGGCTGACATTCACTTCATGTTGTACTTAAGAGGCTAAGGAAATAAATAAATGACATGTGTAGAATTGTTCCACGAGAGCAAAATAGGAAGGAAACCTGTAGGAAAGAAAGAATTAAACATTATATTATGCATCGTGACCCTCATTCCTGAAATTATACAATAATGTCATACTCAGTGAAGAATGAAACATATTTAAATGAAAGCCTAAATGTAACCACAGCTAAATATATGTCCTTTTCCACAAGGAAATTTTTCCCTTCATCAAATTTTACATAAATTAGAAGTCTTGGAAGTATTTAAATCTTATTATTTTAATTCTTTCAACATGATTGCTTTTCAAGGCTGAGTATTTTTATGCACCAAGAATACAGATTACATCAGCATGACTAAGTATAATAAAAAATTTCATATTAATGCAGGTTAGAGCTTTTATTAACACAGAGTGATATGGGGGGATGATCAGATACAAGAAATGTATTATTTCCTCATTCTATTGACTGAAATCCAGTAGAGGGTCCTTCCCAAAGAGAGGTAGCTCTGCACACACAACACTGGATGAAACCCTTCCTCCATCTATTCCTCAGTTGGTCTTATGCCTATGAATAACTAATTGAACTAAATATTATCTGGAAGAAAAGAAAAAACTGCACAGAAATGGCTGACTCTATGACTTAGTAGCTGAGCATTTGCAATACTGTATACTATGAGAAAATTTCCAAATTGGAGAAAACCCAGATTGGAGTGATGCACAAAGCAAACTGGGAAGAGCAATCGGATAAGTTGTGAACGCTAAGACTGACTAAATTGTGTTTCCTAAAATTGTGACACATACATGATGTTAGTTCAAGCTGTAGAAAACTATACCAGGCTAAACAAATGAAACCAAATCTACATAAGTGAAATCTGAGTCATTCAACTTTGAATGTATTTGGAGTAGAGTATTGTGTTACAATATAGAGATGCTAAGATTTGTAAAAGAAAGGGTATGAGAAATTAATTTATTTTAATAAATTACTATCTTTTAATTAAATGAATAATCATTGGCTTTATACTGGAAAGAAAAACGGGTTCTAAATATCTGTTTGTTACAATTTCAAAATATATGTTTTTACAAATTTTAACTAAGACTAGTTATATATGTATGATTTCTTTTTTACTTCTGGCCACCTACACTACAATCAATCCCTGTATCACTCTGAAGCTTTAATGAACACTTCCATTATTAGGAACTGAAAGAGGAAGAAACATATAATTAAGATGTGCTTGAAAACATTCAGTAAAGTAAATAGAAATAGCCACAAACATACATTAAAATTTAAACTTTATATAAAATTAAATTTGATGTCCACATTTATTGTAATTTTGAAGAATGTTTAAGTTTTTTGTACATGCATTTTGTTTTAGGGATATAGGTATTTTGCTTGCGTATAATTATTCTAATCCAGTAAGAATTCACTGAAGGTTAAATATGACAGCAGTAGATTATACAGTGTGAGAAACTAGTTAGGTATGGTCCACAGAATGATGTTATATAAAATTCTGCTAGCCTGTCATTTTACATTTGCACTTTTGTATATAATATTGCTGCCATCGTTAAATTAGCCAACTCATGCCAAACAAAATCCCAGCACAAAGATGAGTGTTGTACATGAACACCCATCCCTTCCTGTGGAGCTATTAAGGTTTGGTATCCATGAGGATGGGGAAGTTAGTTTTCTCTAACAGTGTAGCTGCAATAACTGGAGCACACTCCAGTGGATGCTCAGATGACCAATATTTGAACAGCACAAAGTGGTCTTGGTGAGGGGGGATAAAAGACCCTAAGTGGAGTAGGAAGAGAGAAGAAAAAAGGGTAGATTCAAGATGAATTTGGGGAGGGATAGGAAGTATGATCACAACAGGGTGTATTAAAACTTCATAGACTTAATACAATTCTTTTAAATCATACAACTGAAAGATTAATGGAGCTACATAAATTAGAAGTGAAGAATAGCAGGAATATTTTCAGGAAAAAAAATCTTTCCTGAGAGTGGTGTCCAATATCAGGCTATGTACTTTAACAACCTACTAAAATGTTGCTACTCTTCTAGATTATGTATGAGAAAGAGGAGGGATTCCAAGATGATCCACTCTCTAAAAAAATCTTCCTGGACCTAGAAAAAATGAAAAAAAAAAGACATCACTGATTTAATGACTAAGATTTTTATATAAAAAGTAAATTCTTGAAAAAAAAAACAAAACAGGAACCAGATTCAAATCTGAAGGAACAAGAACTCATAAGCAGAAAGCCTGTGCTATCAGGTGCTGTGGAGGACTCTTCTGCACTGTAGAGTGCTGCCCTTTGACCATTGCCTCATACAACCAAAAGACAAGTACCCCTGATGTAACTGCACATAATTCATGAAATGCTATTCTCGTGACCCCTGCAGTTACTGTACCTCTAAAGGCACTCTCTGCATTGGCTGTAAGGACTTTAATTTATGAAGTGTGTGGGACATTTAGCCTGTAGAAGAAAAACTATCTGCAACTAGTTAGATAGTTCATTATTTAGAGGTTTTTGTAAAGAGTATGGCCTTGTAAAAACATAGCCCTGTCATTATAGAACAAATATCACTAGGTAAAAAATCATCATAAAGAAGCTACAGAAAACCAAAGCCTTTACAAAAATGGAAGAATTATTTTTTAAAAAATTTGTTGTTTTTCCATGAAAAATAAATGTACAGCAGATGGAAAATGATATAACACTTTTCAAGTCCTGGAAACAAAATCAAGTGATCAATTGAGAAAGTGTGTCTCCTAAAAAATATCCATTAGGAACCATAGTGGAGTTAGAAATCCCAAGTAAGCAAAACTAGAAGATTTTTCATAGCAGATCTATAGATCAATTCAGAAATGCCTTTTAAAAATGATTTTTAAAACAAACCTTTGAAACACTGATGAATCAAATGGGGGAGATGACTTACATAATTGTTAATTTTTCAAATTGTGACATGATTAAAAAATTAAAAACTGATTTTTAATAGATGATTGTGTGTGTGTGTGTGTGTGTGTGTGTGTGTGTGTGTGTGTGTAGTGTATGTGCCTGTTTGTTTCTATGTGCACACAGTGCATGTGTGTACCACAAGACATTGTAAGACACTCTGGAAGTACTATAATCTAGAGTTTTGTGCAATTAGTTGCAGATTCTGGAAAGCAATCTGAGGTTCTCTGCCAAAGCAGCATGCCTTACAAACTGACTAGTCATCTTTCTAACTCCATAATAGATGCTTAAACATCTGCAGATAATATTCAAGTGAACTTACAGAGAGTTGTAATAACTTAAATGGGGGGAGTAGACTTTCTATAGTTTAATTGATCTGATAAGATATTAACCTCAGATTTATGTAATAGGCAAATAGGTAAATCAGTAGGTAGATAGGTAGGTAGATAGATAGAGAGAGTTAGATAGATAAATAAATGATAAATGAATGAAAGATACTATATAATTTATATTTTGTAATCTATATATGAAGAAAAATCACTGTAACTGCTAGTATTAAATATTTTATAATAATCTCATAGATTCCTTATAGAATACACATATAAATAACACATTGACTAAGAAAATTCTGTTTCAAATCAGATTTTGATTAAGTAACATTATTGAGATTATAAAATATTGGATGTGGAGAATAAAATACAGGTTATTAAATGTTTACAGACAATGGGGAGGCAGGTGTGAAATAAGAGCACCCACTATATATTTACAAAGCTATATCATGGTAACTCTGATAATGGATCAATGGGTTTATCTAGATACCTCATTAGCTTCTCTGATTAAGACTGGCAGTTGACCTAATCTATAAGTATAAAGATAAGTAATGGGGGACAGTTTAATATTATGTCTAGCAAAATATTAGCATCTTTCTAACACTGGGCTTATAAGCTTCTGCTCAGATTGTCTAGTCTCAGTTAACAGTGACAAACAAGTTGTATATCTTCTGGAATAGGTAAAAAAGACAATAAGAATATAATTTGCAATTCCCTAAGCATTCTTGCTATATTTGTTCCCAATGGGGATACTTTGTAAAGTCAGTCATTATTACAGATAACATGGTTCATATATGGAAAATACTGTAGAATATTTCTCTTCTATAGTAGCAGCAAATTGCCCTGTATCAGAAAATCAAAGCAATAAAGATACATATTTCAGGTTTATACCTGGTAGATTTCTACATGTCTTATCAGTCAAGCATGTAGTATCTAACTACAGAGTTCTGTCATGTGACCACTGCTATGCCCCCATTCTCCAGTTGATGGTCCTGTACCTATGCACATGCAGTCAATACTAATAGGAATTAGTGAATTTAAAAAGCAATCATGATATTAGAAAAGCAATCAAGTCATAAGGACACAACAGTAAGTAGAGGAGAGAAGCTAGCTTAAATATGTATGGAAAGAATAAAGCAGAAATATTAATATAAAACAAGAAAAGAACAGTTATACAGCTGAAATATATACTGCAAGAACCAAGATTGTTTCATTTTGAAATTACAGGGTGATGGTAGAGTTTTTTCCTGGATGGTGAGCAGAAATTTATTATCACAAATATAAAATATAAGGGTATATAACTTCATGATAAGTTCATCACAATTTATAATCCAGATCTTCAATATCAACTGAAAATATTTTAGATTGTGTAATCATGCGATCAGTTCCAGAATGAATCAAATGTAGACTATTAGACCAGCATATAATATTTAGTAAATGTAATGGTAACAGGCACATGTACACAGGAACTCACTCATCTACAAATTCATCTCTGGAGGATCAAACAGTTAAAAGTAGCGAAGCGTCTATAAATATTTTAATATAAAATAGCTATTTTTGAGATTGATTTTAATGTAATTTAGTGAACAAGATATTGTAATGTAAGACACATTGCAATCACAATGAAATAAAACTATATCAACTGTATTGAAAGGAAAGCAGACCTAGACTTCAATAATCACACTAGTCTAAAGATTTAATCTTCAAGAACATAAAATGTAAATCACTGTGAAAAATAAGCAAAAAGGCAATAGACTAAAACAATAAAAGACATAGTAAGAGCGAATAAATCAAATGTTGAGCCAACAAGAGTTTAAAAAATGAAATTGAAATTAACTTCTATTTACTAAGAATCACATATACACTTTTGGGACTAAGATTTAAAAAATGTCATTTTAAAAAGTGTTAACATGAATATTGCCTTTGTTATATTGATTAGAAAATAATGCCTATGTTTAAAAACACACAGCAGGAAATGTGTGCGAGTGTGCTACATCCTTATTAAAAACTTCACAAACAAGATAAAACATAATCTCACAGACAGTAGAAATAATTTATGGTATACACACACATATTAAAAGCATATTTTAAGGCAAAGGGAGAATATACTTGTGGTATGTACTAAGTTAATATAAAACACACTCAAACAATATCTGTCTGTCTGTCTGTCTCTGTATCTCTCTGTGTCTCTCTCTGTGTCTCTGACTTTCTATCTCCTTCTCTGTATCTCTCTCTGTCTCTCTTTCTGTCTCTCTCTGTCTCTCTGTCTCTGTCTCTGTCTCTCTCACTCTCTTTCTCTCTCTCTCTCTTTAGAAAAGTAAGTGAACTTAAGAACATAGCGTAGTGAAAGTAGTATGGAAATATAATGAGCACTTTAAACCTCAATTTTAAGTGTACATATTAATAGAAGAAAAAACACAATAAATGTCATGATGTTTTTAAATTTCACAGCCTAATATAATTATGATGCCTATGCTAATATTATATATATAATTAGTTTCACAAAGAAATACAAAGTAATGAACACAAATTTTAATTTACAAAATACTGAAATATCAAAATAATTTTACTTACACTTACGTATCTTCACAAGGGTTTAAATAAAGTCCAGTTCAAAATTATACATTTTTTCTTGCATAAATTATCATTTCCTTTTCCTTTACAAATGTTACCTTGTCAAAATGACCTGTAAAAATTATTTTTTGTCAATTTGTTACTGTAGATTGTTTTAATCATTTAATAATTTATGCATAGACTTTTTATGTCTAACGTAATGAAACACATCATTTGACATTATTGGAATGGAATATCATAGTCATTCTATATAGTCTATATTCTATATCTTCAAACTGTCAGATTTTTGTTACTATTTTGTTCATTATGTGTGCATATGTGTGTGCATGTGTGCTTCTGTGTGTTTATGCATATATACAATCTTCTATTTTTACTAACAATTTTAAGAATTGGATTTACTTTAGAGTAATTCATATTACATTTTTTCACAGCATTGAAAAATACCCTAGAAAATTAATACTTTTCACATCATTATGAATGAAAGAAATTTGTAACTCACATAACCCTATAGGTGTTCTATATTGACATGAAAATGGAACATGGTGTTACTTAGATTTTTGTCTACACAAATGAAACAACCACTTGGTTTCAGAGAAACTCTGAAGATGTACATATTGATTTGGTTACAGGCACTTAGTTTGATTCACCCTTAAGGTATGAAGACCTCATCAAAGTGAGTCAAAAAACTTAAAGAATCTAATGACAAAATTGCTGCTCAACAGAAAACCAGAGCCATGTTAGTTCTCAAGGGAGAACTTGGAGATCCAGAGGTGGAAGGCTCAGAAAGAGGTACTCAATGTATCAAAGATACCTCCCCCAACCAACCCAAAAGCTTAGCACTTTAGAACATTGGGAGCCCCTCTCTCTTGTTTTTGTTGTTGTTTGTTTGTTTGTTTGTTTGTTGTTTTTTTGTATACTAAGGTTCAAAGTTCCCTTTGAAACCAAACTAAAAAAATCCTCTAGATCAATATTTCTATGTCTTTATGTGTAGTGTTCTGATCAACAACTCTTAAAAAGAATCTCATGTGTCTAATAAACAGTAATTCTGAGTGCGAACCAGAATATTCAAAGGCTAGGGTATAATATGGTGGAGTAGAGCATGTCCTCTCTATTCTATATCTACCTTGGGTTAATAGATACAAGTAAGTTTTTCTAATTGTTTTCTTTATCTTCTGAAGCACTTTTATTTTAGGAAGATACACAGCAACTTTGCTGAGAGTATTTGAAAACCCAAATTTCATCTCTGTTTTAATAACTGGAAACCTATCTCCTTGAACATACGGAATAAATCTTAAATAATGAAGAATATTTTATCACACTATAGGCTGCATATTCAGATCAGCAGAAGCAATCTGGTTGCAGCTGCTATGATATTAAAGGGAGGGTTTTTATGCCATCACTGCTTACATTTAGAAACATGAATATTAGCTGAGGAATCATGTCACTTTATTTAATTTCCCAACTTTTTCTTTGAATGTCAAAGTATATTGCTGAGGGGAGAACTTTAAGTTATTGGTTCACCAGTATAATCATAAAAAACACTCAGTTCATATATGGATATGTTTCAGTAACATATTTCAATTAAAAGTTATTTGGATATGTGTTAAAGGAGATGCAAAAACATACATACATACATATATACATGCATGCATACATACATAAAATTTCACAAACTAGAGTGTCCCCCATATTCCTCCAGGACGTCCTCCCATCACAGTTCCCTGGGGTCTTAGTCAGGGTTTCTGTTCCTGCATAAACATCATGACCAAGAAGCGAGTTGGAGAGGAAAGGATTTATTTGGCTTACATTCCCATACTGCTGTTGATCACCAAAGGATGCAGGAGTGGAACTCAAGCAGGTCAGAAAGCAGGAGCTGATGCAGAGGCCATGGAGGGATGTTCTTTACTGGCTTGCTTCCCCTGACTTGCTCAGCTTGCTCTCTTATAGAACCCAAGACTACCAGCCCAGGGATGGTCCCACCCACAAGGGGCCCTTCCCCTTTGATCACTAATTGAGAAAATGCCCCACAGCTGGATCTCATGGAGGCATTTCCCTAACTAAAGCTCCTTTCTCTGTGATAACTCCAGCTGTGTCAAGTTGACACAAAATTAGCCAGTACACCTGGCATGTCCTATAGATTACTCCACCCACCACACATCCAAACACCTCCTTGCCCTGATCCCTCCCTGTCCCTCCTCCTTGTTGGGGCCTCCCAGCTCTCTGTTGCCACTGGACCACCTGCAGTTATAATCTTCAGATCTGCCAAGCCTACCTTACTCTTTATACTAATCACTGTCCTTCAAAGCCCAGCCCCCTGCAGGCATTAAAATCCAGCGGTAACCTTCTGATCTGCCAGAGCTGCTCTACTGTCCCTGTGTCTCCACTGCCTGCTGAAAAGACCTTTTGATGTCCCAGAAGACCAGACCACATCCTTTGGACCCACTTATGGACATTCACCTGTGCCTTGATGTCCCAGAGACAACATCCTTTGGACCCGCCTATGGACATTCACCTGTGCCTTCAAAGACTGGGGATGGGGACTGGGGTTTTTTCCCACACTATATAAACCGAGTTCCTTCATTAAAGTTTGAGCCTCGATCAGAATATTTTGTCCTGGCTTCCAAATTTCTCTCGCCCATTCCATTTCAGCCCAGCCTGCCTCTCATGATGAACCCAGATCGGACTAAAGTGAGTTTTACTGCAGTCAGAAACTCACACCTCCTACCCAGTTCACACCTTCCATTGACATTGGTTATCTGTTTTGTATCCCCTTATGAGAAAGATTCAGCCTTCCTCCATGGACTCTCCTTGTAAATTGGATTCTTTGAGTTTGTTGATTATAGCATGATTATCCTGCATTTCCCTGATGAGTAGAGATGTTAAACATTTCTTTGGATGCTTCTTGCCTATTTGAGAATTCTCTGTTGAGAATTTTCTGGTTAGCTCTGCACCCCATTTTTTTAAATTTGGTTATTTTGTTTGTTGGTGTCAGACTTGAGTTCTTCATATATTTTAGATATTAGCCGTCTGTCATATGTAGATCTTGCAAAGATCTTTTCCCAATTTATAGGCTGTGGTTATGTGGATGCAGAGACAAAGGGTATAGCCAACCCATGACTGGAGCAAATTGAGACCCATCTCATGGACAAGAACCAATCCCTAACACTATTAATGATACTATCTTATGCTTGCAGACAGGAACCTAAAATAACTGTCTTCTGAGAACCTCCACTCAGCAGTTAATGGAAAGGGATTCAGAAATACATACCCAAATATTGGGTGGAGCTTGGGAATCTTTTTTTATAAAGGTTTAATTATTTTATTTATATGATTATACTGTTGCTGTCTTCAAACACACCAGAAGAGGGAATCAGATCCAATTCCAGATGGCTGTGAACCACCATGTGAATGCTGGGAATTGAATTCAGGTCCTCTGGAAGAGCAGTCAGTGCTCTTAACCACTGAGCCATCTCTCCAGCCCGGAATGGATGGAATAAGATGGGAATCTTATGGAAGAATTGGAAGTGTGTTGATCTCTTGTTCTATAACAACCAGTTTCTTGCTAACTAGAGCAGTTGCAATAATTTTATTGATGTGCTCAACACCCTTTGAGACCCACTTCCCATGTAGTGTGTCTTAACATTGTCACACAGTTTCAAGGCCTCAAAGTTGCCAAAGAGGGAACCACTCAGCATGGTGTCTTGGGAGAGACCTTTTGCAGTGCAGAGATCAACCCCCAGCAATGGGATTCCCATGAGGATCAACAATATTTCTGGCATAGATCTTGAGTATAGAATTTCTAGCCATGAGATTGGTGCACATGAAAGAAATAGAGGTTTCTAATTGAGTATTTTTAAAATATTTTCCAAAGAATTCATCACTAATGAATCACTATAAAAACATTAAAACTGGTTATTATATAACTATAAAATAAAATACTATATAGTAACTATAGAAACAGAGGAAAAACCAAATAATTTTAATACAATAATCCATAACTATTTTATAAAGCATAAAAATAAAAAGAGTATAAAAATCCATATGAAAAATACAATACCTGTAACCCAGGAATAAGAAAGGATGATAATAAGTAGCTCTGGTTTAAACAATTTTTATCACATTTATCTTTTCTTAAACATTTTCTCAATACAATAAGTTTGATAAGGTTTTCCTTGTCTGAGGTGAAGGAGATTTGTTGTATAATACATGAATGTATAAAGACATCTCAGGATGAAATGAGTTGAGGCATATGCCTGAATTCCTAGCATTCAGCAACTATGGGGCAAAGAATTGTGAGTTTGAAGCCACATCTGAAAATTGTCTTAAAATAATCATCTCTTAAATTGGTGGTAGGTAAATGCCTATAATCCTAGAACTCAGGAGATGGAGGGAGGAGGATTATCAATTAAGGCCAGTCCAGGTAGCAATATGATAAGATGTCTAATAAAATTAAAGTGTTTCTTGGGATATGTCTCAGTGACTTTGAGCACTTACTGATACTGCAGAAAATCCAGGTCCTGTGTCCACTACTTACATAGTGTCACGGATGTACCTGTAACTCCATTTGGGTATATCTGACACCCTCTTGTAACACTCAAAGACATCAGAAAGTTTTGTGGTTCATAGGTATACATACAGATAAACACATAAACTTACGAAATAAAAATAAATCAATCTAAAACAAAATAAATGCATTTCTTTATAAATGATGCATTTATATTTGTAATATAGCAATATATTTCATAAATTTTATGATTTACAGAGCAATTTAGTATAGAAATTAATTATTTTAAAACATTAGCATCTAGAACAAAAGATATAACTGCTTTAGTAGAATTGAATTTTGGTGGCTTAGACTTTTAATAAATCAAGATGGTGTTTGTGTACCCTATAAAGTAATTTTCTGTTGATTTCTTTCTGCTTCCAAAAATGTGCAGAACTTGCAGTCAGTTTGTAAGTTCCATCACAGATTCTAGTAATATCTTGCAAGAAGGGCAGATTGATGATAATTATCTCTAGATCCCTGTAGTACTATTATTAATAATAATGATGAACCAAATTGGAAGCCTTTTGAATATGAGTAAGTAGTTGTAAAAATTGAAATTTCAACCTGATGAACGCACATATAATCACCTATATTTATGGGTTGTCCCTAGGGAATGGAACATAGAATTAAGAGAATATATTCATTTGATTTTCAGTCTATGTGCTTCTTTGAAATAGCAGCACTTATGAAATGAAATGATTAACCCAATCAAATATTAAAATTTGCTTTTAAGAAAGGAATGACTAAGCATAAATTATCTTAACCTATGGTACTGATTATTAGTGAGTGATGAATATTATAATTTCCTTATTTTGTACTTGCTTTTACAGAAAGTAAAACTTAGGACTCTGAAGACCTACCAGAATTTATTTTGGGGGCGTGGGGTTGGGAGGTAATCAACAAGTAAATATTAGAGACAGTACCTAGACTCTGAGTGCTACGATACCAACTTTCTAGGCAAGGTGGACCCACTGATGCAATACAGACACCTCAGTCATGGAGCTAACCCGGGTTTGCTGAATGCATTCAAAGCTAGGTTCACAGGAGGAATTTTATGCCTGGTCAAAGCTATGGCTGAAGAGGGCATAGATGCTAGTTGAGAGACTACTGTTCTTTTTGCCAAGTGGTGATGTTGTCAACGCTGTCGAATAATTTATAATTATGTACATATATTTATGCTGCTCACAGCTTTGGTTCCCAGTGGATAGAATAAATGACTGAATGTACACTCATGAGTGGATCATTTATACCATTTTTTTTTCCCAAATGAGGTGCAAGGAAAATAATGCAAAAGGGAATGGAAATTATGTAACAGGTAGAATATAGAAAGGAAATGTACAAAATTCTGTCATTTGTATATGATATAGACATATCACACAAAAAAAAATCATGATAGATGTAGTTAAATACACAAGGCCTCCAGAAGAACAACACAGTTAAACTGTAGTAATGATGTAAGCAAGAGTGCTTGCAAAGATTCCTACCAACCTGTGTGGCAACTGACTGTCTGCTGAAATGGGAGAAGTCACCTTTAGAGGAGGCTGTGAAGATTGCTAAGTTTTCATGCACAATTGTATGTCCTCATATCTGGCAAGCACTACTGGACTGTTTTGATTTTAACAAAAAAAAAAAAAAGATATTTGGGTTATTTTTGTTTTGACTTTTGTGACTGAGTCACCTAACTCAGGATGATGTTCTCAAGTTCCACACATGGCCTGAGAATTTCATGAAGTCACTGTTTTTAATGGCTGAGTAGTACTCCATTCTATAAATGTACTACATTTTCTGTATCCATTCCTCCATTGAGGGACATCTGGGTTGTTTCCAGCTNCNGGTTATTATAAATATGTCTGCTATGACCATAGTGGAGCATGTGTCCTTATTACATGTTGGAGCATCTTCTGGGTATATGCTCAGGAAAACTATAGCAGGCTCCTGAGTAATACTATGTTCAATTTTCTGAGAAAATGATAGACTGGTTTCCAGGGTGGTTGGATCAGTTTGCAATCCTACCAGCAATGGAGGAGTGTTCCTCTTTCTCCACATCCTCACCAGCATCTGTTGTCACCTGAGTTTTTGATTTTAGCCATTCTGACTGGTGTGAGGTGAAATCTTAGGGCTGTTTTGATTTTCATTTCCCTGATGACTGAGGATGTTGATCATTTCTTTAGGTGTTTCTGAGCCCTTCAAGTTTCCTCAGTTGAGAATTCTCTGTTTAGCTCTGTTCCCCATTTTAAATAGGGTTGTTTGGTTCTCTGGAGTCTCCCTTCTTGAGTTCTTTATATATATTGGATATTAGCCCTCTATTGGATGTAGAATAGGTAAAGATCATTACCTAATCTGTTGGTTATCATTTTATCCTATTGAGAGTGTCCTTTGTCTTACAGTGTAGAGCAGAGACTGAAGGAAAGGACATCCAGGGACTGCCCAACTTGGAGATTCATCCCATATACAGTCACCAAACCCAGACACTATTGTGGATGCCAACGAGTGCTTGCTGACAGAAGCCTGATATAACTGTCTCCTGAAAGGCTCTGCCTAAGTCTGACAAATGTAGAGGAGGAAGCTCGCAGCCAACCATTGGACTAAGCACAGGGGTCCCCAATGAAGGAGATGGAGAAGGGCCTGAAGAAGCTGAGGGTGTTTGAAGCCCCATGGAGGGAGTAACAGTGTCAACAAGCCAGACACTGTAGGAACTCCTGGGGACTGGACCACCAACCTAAGAATACATATGGAGTGACCCATGGAGCTGACCACATATGATGGCCTTGTTGGACATCAGGGGAAGGAGAAGCGCTTGGACCTGAGGGTGTTCCATTCCCCAGTGTAGGGAAATGCCAGGGCAGGAGGATGGTAGTGGGTGGGTGGGGGAGCACCTTCATAGAGAGAGAGAGGGGGTGGGGTGGGGTAGGGGGTTTCTGAAGGGGAGATCTAAAAAGAGGAAAACATTTGAAATGTAAATAAAGAAAATATAAATAGCATAGTCACCATATAGAAGCTGAGGATTGCTGCCCAAGAGGGCTGCACATACAGATCTAGGTCGACAAAGATGAAATATAGATGTTTGTAATAACTCGGGAATATCGGAGGGGTTAGGATAGCCACATGGAAGTTAGAAAGTAGCTTAACCATTGTGCGGTTTTAGACATATCAAAATATGAATGCCGCTTGTGTGTGTATGTGTGTGTGTGTTTGTGTGTGTGTGTGTGTGTGTGTGTGTGTGTTTGTGTGTGTGTGTGTGTGTGTGTGTGTGTGTGTTTGTGTGTGTGTGAGAGAGGGGGGGGAGAGAGAGATTTGGGACTATAAAGCACTGGGGCAGGAAGCAGTAACAAGCAGCCAGCAGCCACTGCCAGGATCAACTGAGAAGCTTTAATTGGGTACTGATACAAAACAGATTGATAATTCTTCTAGATCAATACAATATATGTTTTGAGGGCGGGGGGTCGAGACTGGGTTTCTCTGTATAGCCCTGGCTGTCCTGGAACTCACTCTGTAGACCAGGCTGGCCTCAAACTCAAAAATCCATCTGCCTCTGCCTCTTCAGTGCTGGGATTAAAGGCATGTGCATCCCCCTTCAGCTCCTTGGGTACTTTCTCTAGCTCCTCCACTGGAGCTCCTTGGGTACTTTCTCTAGCTCCTCCTAGTCGGCCATCATTGGGAAGAGAGGCCCCTTGGTCTTGCAAACTTTATATGACCCAGCACAGGGGAATGCCAGGGCCAAGAAGTGGGAGTTGGTGGGTAGGGGAGCAAGGGCGGGGGGAACAGTATAGGGAACTTTAGGGATAGCATTTGAAATGTAAATAAAGAAAATAGCTAATAAAAAAATGGGAAAAAAAGAAAATGTCATAATCTGCACAGTGATTTTCCCTATGCTTCATGTTCATCAGTTCTCCAACAGGGTTAGTGAATATCCTGGTTTTCAGCATGGAAGACACCTAATTGAGATGAACCTTTAGATGTTTATACATGCATGTCAATAAAGGGGATGCCAAATTAAAAAAAAGAAAAAAAGGCATGCACCACCACTCCCAGCGACAATATATTTTTTGAATAATCCGTGCCATGAGGCCTTCACTAGCAGGACCCAGTTCTCTCCTAAAGGACATTTTATAAATGCCCTATCTCAGTAGTTATACTCACAGTGAGTATATGATTGCTTGATTGCTGGCCAGTCAAGGGATATATTTCTAATATATTCTTCCCATTGACACATGTTGTAACTAGAGCTGGGGAATCTTTGAGCAGACCTCCCAACTCCAACAGGATTAAGAAGTCACTGATTGGAAAGCTCTATAAGCAGAGAGAAGTCTGAATATTGTTTTCATGTGTTTTGTTAATGGTTGTGAACATGCATTATTGTCTTCTATTACATGGGGATACCTTTTGGATTACAAAGCTTCCCTGTTGTCCCTGCCTGTGCTTGAAGTGTTCCTATAAATCCATGTGACATTATTCTACTGATATTGTGGTGTTCTAATGTTTATGCTTCCCGGGCTCATGGTCACAGATCAAATTCTGTAGCCTTTTAAAATGGTACTCTGAATTTGAGGAAACACCTTCCATCACCTTGTTTTTAATTTGTTTTATTTTATTTTTTGTAAATGCTTGCATAGGTTCCAGCTTTAATTATGATAAAAAAAAATAAGTGACTGTCAGCATATTAACTAGTATGTCCTGAAAATATGTTTGTCCACCTGCACCAATCTGAAACAGGATCGGGATTGAAGATTCATTGATTAAAGAATAATAAGATTGCATGGCTTACATCTAACTTGACCTTAAAAGCCAATGGTTCCTACCCACAGTGGTGAGGCCTGGTCACAGAAACCTTACAGCTATCTGTGTGAAAGTAGAGGCGAGCTTTGAAATCTGCAGTTATACACAATGAATGCTTGAAGAGCTATATAGAACTCTAGGTGGCCAAAAAGATTTATCCCTAGAAATTTCAGAGAGAACATAGTCCTGCTGTGAGTTTCATTTTAAAGTTCTGGCATTTAGAACTATGAAACATAAGACTCTATTGGATTAATCTGAGCTCCTCAGGAGCTGATACAAAAGCAATGTGATGTGATTGATACCAGACATGTGAATATGTTTCTGAATAGACATCATCACTTGAATCAGACTTCTTTCTCTTGTCAAGACAGACTCAGCCTTCTATACTTATGTAGAATATATTCATATTCCTCTGTCCTTTAATGTCATATATCTATTTATTTACCATGAATCATACTGTCATGCTAAATATTATGCTTAATTTTCAAGAAACTTTGATAGACTACACGAATGTACACTTTACACTATTAGTGACATGAATACTCTCCATCTCCCTCATTACTGTGACACTGTGTTATTTTTCATGTTTTTATAGCCGCTGTGGTACATGAAAATTCATATATTTTGGTTTTCAAGATCATTTTCATAATGAACTATGATGTAGAGCATCATTTTGTAAACTAATTTATGTATTCATTCTTTGACAAAGTG
This sequence comes from Mus pahari, assembly GCF_900095145.1. NCBI lineage: Eukaryota > Metazoa > Chordata > Mammalia > Rodentia > Muridae > Mus > Mus pahari. The sequence continues at coordinate 73,705,002 of NC_034601.1, forward strand.
TATCAAAATCAAGTACAGTTTCTATGTTATTTTCTTAATGGTTGCTCTGCAATTGAAATGATCACAATAAACTTAAGGTCAAAGTAGTTTTCTTTAACAACAGATTTTGATTTGTTACATAAAATATTCTTTCCATTATTTTTCACATGCATGTATATATATATATATATATATATATATATATATTTATATATATATATATATAATTATTATTAATAAAATGTTTCAGCAAGTGCAGTCTTGCCTAAGTATTAATAAAATGTTTGGACTGAAACTTTTTATTTGATTATTTTTCAAAAACATTTTATGTGATTACTTTTCAAAAACACACACACACACAAATAAATAAATTAAATGTATGTCCACCTTTCATGTCTTTTTTTTTGTTGTTGAGACAGTGTGTTTAATTAGTGTCGCCTCTATCAGACTTGATAGGCAGTGCTTATTTGAGAGAAAATGATATATTAGTGACTACCTCACATTAATTCCATCTTCCTCAGCATTGTAGGTGCTTATAACTCTTCTGTGATGAATGTTTCCTTCTGAGCCCATTTCCTATTTGTAATATAATGTTATGGTCTCAGTCTTGTTCTGGTCTTATGTAGGCCAACACTGCTGCTGTGTGTTCCTGCCATGTCATGTCACCTCCAATAGAGAGCATAATGTATCATTTATTTTCATCTATCGGCACGTACATTCCAACAACTGCTTTGAAAGGTGGTTCGAATAGAACAATTCCCATAAAACTTGAGGATTAAGAGGAGGTGTGGCCTTGTTGGAGGAAGTATGTTAGAGGGATTTCAGCTATATTATCAGAATCATGTCTGCCTCTGTACCACCATCACTAGTGAACTAATAATTGACTAAACCCCTTAAACCTAATAAATATTTTTCTTTGTAACATTTATTATAGTTATGGCATTACAGACATAAAACCCTAACTAAGAGAGAAGTTGGTACTAGTGACTGTTGCCCTGGTGTTCCCCTGTACTGGGGCATATGAAGTTTGCAAGACCAAGGGGCCTCTCTTCCCAATGATGGCTGACTAGACCATCTTCTGCTACATGTGAAGCTAGAGACACGAACTCTGGGGCTGATTGTTAGTTCATATTGTTGATTCACCTATAGGATTGCAGACCCCTTAAGCTCCTTGGGTACTTTCTCTAGCTCCATCCGATAGCTGACTATGAGCATCCACTTCTGTGTTTGCCAGGCACTGGCACAGCCTCACAAGAGATAACTATATCAGAGTTCTTTCAGCAAAGTCTTGCTGGTGTATGCAATAGTGTCTGCATTTGGTGGCTAATTATTGGATGGACCCCTGGGTTGGGCAGTTTTTAGATGGTCCATCCTTTCGTCTCAGCTCCAAACGTTGTCTCTGTAACCACTTTCATGGGAGTTTTGTTCCCAATTCTAAGAAGCTGCGAAATGTCCACACTTTGGTCTTCCTTCTTGAGTTTCATGTGTTTTACAAATGGTATCTTGGGTATTCTAGGTTTCAGGGTTAATATCCACTTATCAGTGAGTATATATCATATGAGTTCTTTTATGACTGGATTACCTCATTCAAGATGATACCCTCCAGATCCATCCTTTTGCCTAAGAATTTCATAAATTCATTGTTTTTAATAGCTGAGTAGTACTCCA
>NC_034601.1:73708599-73723492 GCF_900095145.1 Mus pahari
AAAAAAAAAAAAAAAAAAAAAAAAAAAAAAAAAGTCTCATTCTATTTATTCTATTTACAAAGTGAATCACTACAATGATACAAATTTTTGCAAACCACCTGGTTATATGAATACTTACTAGTGCATTCTTTCAAATGCATTAGGCTAACATATTTGGTTTATAATCTCTACAGATGATTAAAAAGAAGTTCTTATACCATTCTCATACTCTGACTCTAACACATAGATGCAGACATTATTTATTTAAAAATCTTATAACTTCATTAAGACATTCTTTGTTGCAATATTATATTTAAGTCATCTCATTTGTTCAGATTTTTCACTTCTCATCATTAACTCAGTGATTGATAAAGGTGGAAAAAATATGTTAAATATACTGTAACTATATGCAGTCTCCTAAGATTATAAACATATTGAAATCATGTATAACCGATGGTATTTTTATTATTACAAATGATATCTTCATTATTATATGTAATAAAATTAAATGAACAAGATATAAAATATAACTAGCATAAAGATATGATATCTGTAACTCCCTCCATGAGGGTTTTGTTCCCAATTCAAGGAAAGGGAGAAATGTCCACACTTTGTTATTTGTTCTTTTTGAGTTTCATGTGATTTACAAATTATATCTTGGGTATTCTAAGTTTCAGGGCTAATATCCACTTATCAGTAAGTGCATATCATGTGAGTTCTTTTGTGATTGAGTTAACTCAGGATGATACCCTTCAGATCCATCCATTTGCCTAAGAATTTCATAAATCCATTGTTTTTAATAGCTGAGTAGTNCTCCATTGTGTAAGTGTACCACATTTTCTGTATCCATTCCTCTGTTGAGGGACATCTGGGTTCTTTCCAGCTTCTGGCTATTAAAAATAAGACTGCTATGAACATAGTGGAGCATGTGTTCTTATTACGAGTTGGAACATCTTCTATGCCCAGAAGAGGTATTGCTGGATCCTCCCATAGTACTATGTCCAGTTTTCTGAGGAACCGCCAGACTGATTTCCAGAGTGGTTTTACAAGCTTGCAATCCCACCAACAATGGAGGAGTGTTCCTCTTTCTCCACATACTCGACAGCATCTGCTGTAACCTGAATTTTTGATCTTAGCCATTCTGACTGGTGTGAGGTAGAATCTCAGGGTTGTTTTGATTTGCATTTCCCTGATGATTAAGGATGTTCAACATTTTTTCAGGTGTTTCTCAGTCATTCGATATTCCTCAATTGGGAATTCTTTGTTTAGCTCTGTGCCCCATTTTTTTAATGGGGTTATTTGGTTTTCTGGAGTCCATCTTCTTGAGTTCTTTTGGACCATCCAGAGACTGCCCCATCTGGGGGTCCATCCCATAATCAGCCACCACATGTAGACACTATTGCATATGCTAGCAAGATTTTGCTGAAAGGAACCTAATATAGCTGTCTCNTGTGAGGCTATGCCAGTGCCTGGCAAACACAGAAGTGGATGCTCACAGTCATCTATAGGATGGAACACAGGGCCCCCAATGGAGGAGCTAGAGAATGTACCCAAGTAGCTGAAGGGATCTACAACCGTATAGGTGGAAAAAAAATATGAACTAACCAGTACCCCAAGCTGTGTCTGTAGCTGTGCTGCAAACCCTGAACTCTGACCGGCAGAGAAGGGGAGAAAGGACACAAATGCCAAGGAAGGTTCCAAACAGATTTCTTCTTTATCTTCCAGAACAGCTTTTTCTAACCCTCTCCCCCTTCCAACTTACTCCAACTGAACTGTTTACCTGCTTGCTCCAACTGAACTGTTTACAACTTTTCCCCACAGCATTCTCCTCCCTCCCCCTGGGGCACATCCTGTTTTTCTCAGTCCTTAGAGATCCTTCAAAACATTCTCCCTCCTGCCAGGGGTGCATCCTGTTTTCAGTCCTCTGACCTAATCCCTCCCCCCTCTCCTGGATAGGTCAGAGTTCAGCCATGGCACACAGTGATTGTCCAGTAACTCAGCAGGCAGGCAGTACAGGATCAGCAGGCTCAGATTCTTGCAGCCAGGGAACATGGGGCTTGGCACCCCTGCTCGACAGATAGAGTTCAGGCTCAGGCTATTGGCAGACAGGGACCATGGGGCTTGGCACATCCGCTCCGCACATAGCTGCATATGTAGAAGAAGATGGCCTAGTCATCCATCATTGGGAAGAGAGGCCCCTTGGTCTTGCAAACTTTATATGCCCCTGGAACACCAGGACCAAGAAGTGGGAGTGGGTGGGTAGGGGAGCAGGGTGAGGAGGGTATAGGGGACTTTTGGGATAGCATTTGAAATGTAAATGAAGTAAATACCTAATAAAAATTGGAAAAAAAAGATATGATATCAACATATGATTATAACAAAAGAATTATTGAAGGGTTAAAATTCATAAGTTTGTAACTAAGAATATATTATGTTTGCTCATAAAATGTTATCAGTAACAGCTGTATATTACCAAGATATCAGAAATGGCTTCCAGAAAAACCCAGAAAGGGAATAATAATTCATATAAATAACATGATAGTAAACTGAATATGGATATTTGAAACAATATAATTTTTAAAGACAACCCATACTAGAAAGTTAAAATTATTACATTTAAATGGTGTTAGATACAATGAATAATGTTTTATTACTATGTGGAGTAAAAACAAAAGCAAAATATTGATATCACAATTGAGCTAAAAACAGGAAGATTCAGAATTTGTAAAATAAGTTTGAGAGAAAGAGGTCAAAATGGTTAAGTATAATATCCAATTCATAAATATTCAGTATACCAAATCTGTAAACACTGATGGAAACTTCAGAAAGCTTAGAACTGAGGAAACTGAGAAAAAGCTACTACATTGAAGATCGATTTATTTATACCTAGAAGAGGACGTGCTGGTCAAATGTACTTATGATGGCAAGCTGAGGGCTAGCATCTCCTCATATTAGGAGAGAAGGAAAGAAATCGATCCTGACAGATTTTAGACTGATATCCAGAGTTTACTGATGGCTTAGGCTCTTACAGGAAAACACTGGGAAAATGAAGGCAGTGGTATAGCTGTGTTAACTTTGAGATCTCTTTGATTTTCAACATAACCCAAGGAAGTTTGTTCTTGATATTTGAGTCAGGTTTAAATTAAAAAAGAGAGTTCACAAAAAATTAAGTGGTATTTGTGAACTTAAATGGTATTTAAAATTATCTGAAGAGATATAACCATATCATGAAAAGTTTCGGGGATGATAAACAAAAAAAATGATTATAGCTGTAAAAGTTATACATTAATTGAAAGCTGAGAAGACACCAAATAAGATTAAAAAGAAAATTAAAAGGAAGATCAATTACTTTTCACTCAAGTGCCTGAAGATTTTTGCTTTAATACTACTTTTAAATCGTTATGATAAGGAGAAACTATGATATGTATGTTTGTCATTTGATAGATAACAATCCCATTTCATGTCTTAGTGAAAAAAGGAGTCACTTCCTTGTACAATTCTTGCTCAGTCGGTATCGTATGTAAAGAAATTGATATATAAAGACATTTGTGTTAATAACAAATACACTGTATCTTGAAGAGTAAAAGAAGAATTTGGGAACTATGTTGACTGGATGAATAACACAAAATAATAGTCAGCTCACATTTTCTTGACTCATGGGAAATTTCATTGTTTTCTTTTCTCCTCAGGTTCCCAGGAATGAGCTTGTTCCGGCTCTTAACATCTGTATACTCTAAGGACATCTAAATGTCTTGTTTCATTATTAGTCTCTTTTAATGGATAATTTGATATATTATCTTTTACATCTAAATGAAGCCATTCATGAATCCATATCAACAAAATTCTCATTTAAAAGGAAGATCAAGAGCTGAGTCAAGAAACCTACACATAATCTTGACAAGGAATAGATTCAAGCCTCTATCTACTAAGATAAAACATAAAATTCAAATATTCTTAAACAAAGGCAAAAGACTAAATGATCATTTAAATTATATGGTCATTTCCAAGTTAAGCAGCTCAAGCAATAGTAAAGCCTTTTCCCTCAGTTGGATAAATCAGATTTAAAATGTCAGCATGTACTGTGCTCTTAATCAATGCTTTCAATCATCTCTGCTCATCTCTGTTTCTAATATGCAAATCAGCTAAACACTTGGCTTGCATACATTATTAAACACAATCCTGCTTTTTTATTCCTATCTTTACTTTAGTTTTGAACTTCCACTGTTCACCATTTACTTCTTCCTGCACCAGCTCATACTGATGCCCCACTTTTACTTCAGCAGAATGGATATGGATGTATTGACACTCAAAAATTAAACTTTGCTCCTGGATTTCCTTTAATGTTTTAGCGAGTAAGTGGAAGTGGTCACAATGCTGGTTGTTTGTTGTTGTTGTTGTTGTTGTTGTTGTTATCATCCACTGACAAATCCAGATCACTGATCATGGTATTCCTTATTTGCAAATGGCAAACTACTAATGTGTAGTATTAGATTTCTCAAAGCCTAATTTATTTAGAGTTCTTATATGCCTCAACCTTCCTTTTAGCCTACCAATCATAGTAGAATGAAGGAGAGAATAAAGTTAATATGAAAAGGAGATAGTGATCCTGTTTAGTAGTAATTCTTTCGGGGCGATTCTACACTTTTCATTAAATGCCAGTAGTCTAGTTCAATAGCAATCATCAACACAAATCAGTAATGGTGGATGGGTCCAAGAGAAATAGCATGGCTCTGCAGAATCAGCAAGATTCAGTGAAAGCATCCAGAATCAGTTGGAATACCACGAGGAAGTTTTTGCCATTTTTTGTTTTTCTCTTTCTCTATTATGTGAAGACCAGAAAAGACCAGTGAAGATCACCAAGGAAGCATTCCCTCACTATTTATGGGGTTCTATTTATATTCTTTGTAAACATCAAAGGATTTCTCAAGTGTCTGTTTTCAGTAGAACATTGAATTCCCTCTTACAAGACAGCTTTCAGAAAAACATCACCTGACACAAATAAATTGTTAAAGAAACATAAACTTTTCACTTCGCTTATATTTTTCATCCTTCTCACGTTATAACCCTACTTACTAGTAAGACCTTACACATTATGTATGAAGATGCAGAATTCTTTTCTTTATGAGACCTAGTCAGTCAGCTTCCCTGATAATAGCATCTATATTTTACATACTAATGGACATTTAATTTTATGATTTACCCATCCACATAAAACTATAAATTTTCAATGTTCTTTTAGGTCAATATGATTTTAATTATTATATTGTGCAGAAGTTTAATGGTAGTCTTTCATTACGATGTACGCATTTCTTTTATTGTATCTTCAAAGTCTGAGATTCTCTTTACCTTCTCTTATGTTCTGTTTGTGAAGCCTTCCTCTCTAGTTTCACTTTCAAAATACAAAATATTTTATTTCCAGAATTCCCTCAGTTCATGTCTTCTTTATTGTTTCTGTTTCCTTTTTCAGTTCTTAAATTTATTCATTATTTATTCATGTGTTTCTGGGTTTTTACTTGTTTTTTTTTAATTAGATATTTTCTTTATTTACATTTCAAATGTTATCCCCTTTCCTTATTTCCCCTCAGAAACGCCCCTATCTTATGCCCCTTCCCCTTGCTCACCAACCCACCCACTCTTGCTTCTCTGTCCTAGCATTCCCCTCTACTGGGGCATTGCCTCCCCCTGTTTGTGTTTTCCTGGATTTCTTTAAGGAAGTTATTCATTTCTTCTTTAAGGACATCTATCATTTTTATATAGCTGATTTTAAGTTGTTTTGTTGCAATATGCAGGGACTGCTAAGGTAGGACAGCAGACCTCCAGGGGAGACAGTTTGCTCCATCTTTTATGGATGGTGTTCTTACTTTGTTATCTAGGCACCTGGGCTAGGGATGATTAGAGGTCTAGGTGCTGATTTCTTTGCTTGTATTTATTGGGTGGATGTTTTGTTTCTTGGTTTCTGTGTCTCTGATGTTTCAGAGAGGAATGGCTCTGTGTTTCCTATTTTCCTGGACTGCTCAGCTAGCTGTATTCACAGAGAACTCCTGATGGTTCTAGAGGTTGGGATGCAGTGATGAGTGGGGGGAGGGATTTTAGGAGGGGATGGTTTATAGGATCCACAGGATTTGGGGGCTTGTGGGAATGAAGACTGCAGTTCTTGCTCTGTTGCAGCAGTAGGGATGATAAAGTAGGATTGGGACTGAGGATCTGAGGGACTGCAGAGTGTCTGAGCGCAGCTTATCTGATTTTCTGGCAGCTGGGAAATATGGATCTTGAACATTGCTTCTATTATAAAAGATTAGTCATATACACTTCAAAAAACTATTTAGGTAAGCTTGGAAAATGTTGAAACTATAGTAATGGGAAAGGTATAAATTTAAAAATGACATGATACCTGCAGAAAATTTCATGTAATTATTCATGCTAACTACATATATAACTTTTTATAAAATTATGACTACATTGCATACTTTTATTTACAACAGCAGGTATTGTACTTAATACCATCTAAATATCAATATCTCTATTATTTGCATTTCAAATGATCAGTTTTGAGCTGTATCATGTGATGAAATAAATATGTTTGATTTCATCATTATTAGTACATAGAGCAATCTAAGCTATATCTTTCTCATTCTTCTATTTTTATAATAAAGACAGTTCTTTTTTGTGATGAAGTGGACATTCTTGAAAATGTTATGATGGAAAAACTACAGAAATGATAAGGAAAAGAAGAGAAGAAACCAAAACCATTTGCAATAATGGCATCCAATTCATCAAATCATGAGTTGAAAATAGCTTTTATTTATGAGTTTGAAAGTCGGTAAACTAAGTGATTTTATATCAGGGATATACAGTATATAGTACCACATGATTAATATTGAAAATTATTATTATTAATTATTATTATTATTATATCCTATTTTGTGTATAGTTGTAGGAAATGAAATTGATTGTAGGAAACTGAAGTACCATTATGCAAAAATATTTAAAGTCAGAAACAAAAAAATCCTACATTGTATGTAATTGCTAAAATCACTTTCTATAAGTGAAATAAAACCAGCTCAGAACTCAGAGATGCTTACTGGAATTTTGTTCTCAGTCATTCCTATAAATCTCTGAAACAGGCTTTGCATTTATATACTCAGTAGATCACTATTAGGTAAATGTACTATATGAGGCATTTGGTATATTGTAGCAGCCAGGTAAAAAGCTTAGCATTCACAGTCAATCAAATTTTATTCTTGGAATAATGTTTAAAGAGCTAAGCAAAAACCAATAATTATTAACCTAAAAATAGAAAATTGGTGATCTCCAATTCAACAATTCCCAAGTACATTTGAAATTTCCATTTTAATGTTAAAAATAATCCTAGCTTATGTTACTCCTATAAAGATAGAATACATTTTTTAAAAATTATACATTTTACCCTCAACATTCTTTATCCTGATTTTAAGTATCATTTTATAAATATGACTCAAGGTTCTACTATTCAAAGAAAGAACCTAAAATACTTTATACTGGCTAAAATTGTTAAGATTTCATATTTTCATGCCAACATTTTCAAAAATGTAGATGATATTTATTTTGTGTTACCTATTAAATATTAAAATTCTATTACTTTGTCTTTTTAATTAATCATAATACAGAATGCAACACCTGGCTAAATTTATTAGTTTAACAAACACCTGTTTTTATGCTTATGAAATGAATTAGCTTAGAAGGTTTTATCCTGCCCTATCTTTAACTGATTAGTTAAATCATCTGACATAGTCTTTAAATCTTACGACACATGACACATCCTCAGGTCTTTAACAAGTATATGAAATTTATAATCACCATGAATTATTATTGACATCTCTCCTGTGACTCCATCCTGTGTATAGCAAACCAAGAGTCAGAAATAAATGATAGGCTAGGACTGGAGGACTCATTAAGGAAAGCAACAGTGGGCTGCTCTCTATTCTGCTTCCAAAGAATTAGCCAGCCTCATTAGAAACAGATAACTTGTAACTAAATTTTACATTGCATTGTGTACACCATCTCTTTTCCTAAGTGGAAGGAATTTCAGTGGGAAATAACTTTAAGACTAACCAGTTTTAAATGAATCAATCACATTCTGATTCATTGAGTATATGTAAGGAGTTGAAGGTAGTCATGTCTTGGAACTGAGATGACATCTCAACTGTCTGATATCACAGACACTGTATGGGTTTTTCATGAGTGTATAATGATAATGTCCAAGCTTCTATAGGAGAAAAATCCTTTCTCGTAGTAGGAATATCTTATTTGCCTGTGTATTATGTATAAAGTAATGACAAAATAGATACAAAGATGCCTCAGACACATTATATAGCTTCCAATATTCCTTCTGAGGGAAAACACATTTCTTATTTTCCAAACAAACTCCCTGTAGAAGTTTTAAATTTAAATCTAATGGAACACTTACATTATATACATAATGAAACTATATTTTAAGATGCCTTATAGATAACTTGAGAATTATTTGAATTGATGGCAATGCCACTATTTGTAACTGAACTCTCTATTTTCCATTTCCATGCTTGCTTGGATCTGGTTTATTTTAACTTTACATTGATCACTTATTAAATTCTTCCACAAACCTGAAGGCAAAGTTGAAAATAAATCAGGAAGAATTATATATAGTGATGTGACACCCAAATCCCTACATGTCTAGTGAAATTTCTTCTATTTTCTTTCCATTTCCCTTGAACCAAAGTAGGCAATCAAATTGAACATACTGAAAGTTAACTGACGTTCAAAATTATACATGTCATTTTTCTTCAAGGTATTCAGAATATGTAATATATATTTAATATATATGTATAATATATATTTAGTTGTTTCAGTGAGAATCAGCTTGTTAACTGTATAATTTATGTCTATATTCCTTAATTTCTTCTCATATTCAAAGGCATTGAATAGTAGTGTCTGTCTTCATTGTAATTTTCATTCTCTTGCCACCCTTTTACAGGACACTTAATGTTTATGTTTGTATTTTCTTGATTAATGAAGTATTTTATGACAGTATTTTTTTTTAATTTTCCCACCCCCAGTCTGCCCTCTGTTCTTCACCCCATACCCCCTCCCACACCCCCTGTCTCCAAAAGGATGTCCTCACCCAATACCCCTACTCCTTGGGTCCTCAAGTCTCTTGAGGGTTAAGTGCATCTTCTCTGACTGAACCCAGACCCAGCAGTCCTTTGCTGTATATGTGTTGGGGGTCTCATATCAGCAAGGGTATGCTGCCTGGTTTGTGTTTCCGTGTTCAAGAAATCTCAGGGGGTCAAGTTTAGTTGAGAATGCTGGTCTTCCTACAAGGTCACCCTCCTCCTTAGCTTCTTCCAGCTTTTCCCTAATTCAACCACAGGGATCAGCAGCTCCTGCCCATTGCTTAGGTGTTAAGTATCTACGTCTGACTCTTTCAGCTGATTGTTGGGCCTTTCAGGACAGCCATGCTAGGTTCCTGTTTGGAAGCACCCCATAGACTCAGTAATAGAGTAATAGGCCTTAGGACTTCCCCTTGAACTGGATCCCATGTTGGGCCTGTCTCTGGACCTTCTTTTCCTCAGGTTCTTCCCCAATTTTGTCCCCGCAGTTCTTTCATATAGAAAAATTCTGGGCCAGAGATTTTGACTGTGGGTCAGTAACCCTATCACTTCATGTTATGCCCTGTCTTTTTACTGGAGGTGGACACTACAAATACCCTCTCCCCACAGTAGGGCATCTCATGTAAGGTTCCACCCTTTGAATCCTGAGATTCTCTTACCTCCTAAGTCTCTGGTACATTCTAGAAGGTCTCCTTACCCAGCAAAGTTGCCTGTTTCCGTTCTTCCTGCTGGCCCTCTGGGCATCAGTCCTCTTCCCCTTCTCCCCCAATATCAGATCATGTTCCCCTTTTACCCATCCTGTCCCCTTTCTCACCAAGCATCCCTCCCAAGTGGGCTAGAGGCACCTTCACTTGAGCCCTTCAGTTTTTTAACCATTTGACTTCTGTGGATTGTATCTTGGGTATTCTGTATTTTTTGTTTTGGTTTGGTTTGGGTTTTGTGTGTGTGTGAGGGGGGGCGCTAATATACACTTGTTATTGAGTGCATATCATGCATGTCCTTTGGGGTCTGAGTTATCTCACTCAGAATGATATTTTCTAGTTCCATCCATTTTCATGCAAATCTCAAGATGTCCTCATTCTTAATAGCTGAGTAGTATTCCACTGTGTAAATGAACCATATCTTCTGTATCAATTCTGTCCTGGGACATCTGGGTTATTTATAGCTTCTGGCTATCACAAATAAGCCTGTTATGTACATAGTGGAACATGTGCTCTTATGGCATCATGGGACATCTTATTGGTATATGCATAAGAGTTGGTATAATTGGGTCTTCAGGTTGATCTATTACCAATTTTCTGAGAATACTCCAGATTGATTTCCAAAGTGTTTGTACCTGTTTGCAATCCCACCAGCAATGGAGGACTGTTCCTCTTTCTTCACATCCTCACCAACATGTAATGTCACTTGAGTTTTTGTTCTTAGCCATTTTGACAGGTGTGAGGTGGAATTTCAGGGTTGTTTTGATTTGCATCTTTAGAACGCCATTTTTGATTGGGTTGTTTGGTTTTGTGGAGGTTAGCTTCTTGAGTTCTTTATATATTTTGAATATTAGCCTTCTATCAGATGTGAAGTTAGTGAAGATTTTTTTCCCAGTCTGTAGGGTGCCAATTTGTCCTATTAACTATGTTATTTGCCTTACAGAAGCTTTCTAGTTTTATGAGGTACCATTTGTCAATTCTTGATCTTAGAGTTTGAGCCACCGGAGTTTTGTTTAGGAAATTTCACCCTGAGCTAATGAGTTTGAGGCTCTTTCCCACTTTCTCTCTTATTAGATTCTGTGTATCACATTCTATGTTGAGGTCCTTGATCTCCTGGGGCTAGAGCTTTGTGCAACGTGACAAATGTGGCTCTATTCTCATTTTCTACATACAGACTGACAATTAGTTAGACCCACAGGATTTATTGAAGATACATTTTTTTCATTGTATACTTTTAGTTTCTTTGTCAAAGATCAAGTGTTATAAGTGTGTGGTTTTATTTCTGGGTTTTCAGTTCTATTTCATTAATCAACCTATATGTCTCTGTACCAATTCCATGCAGTTTTTATCACAATTGCTCTGTAGTACAGCTTGAGGTCAGGGATAGTGATTCCTCCAGAAGTTCTTTTATTTTTAAGAAATGTTTTCACTAGTCTGGGTTTTCTGGTTTTACAAATAAATTTGAGAATTATTTTTTCCATGTCTTTGAAGACTCGTTTTGGAATTTTGATGGAGTTTGTGAAGAAACTATGTAATCTTAAATTGATTTTGTCTGAGATGATATTTTTTACCAATTAATAAAGTGTGTTGCTGATTTAGAGATAGTGATGTCTTTCATTGTCAGTGGAAAAATATTTAAAATTTAACCTCATCACTAATCAAATTTGAACCACTATGTACATATGAAGAGGACTGCTCACGATCACCGCAATAAGGTCTACATGGAAACACCAATAGCTGGAGAATTGTGGCATTAAAGACATTAAAGCATTTCTTCTGCAGTATTGGTGGTTAACTATGATGTTCAGCATGAGAGTGGTTGATAATTAGCTCCCAGTAAACAGAAAAAGGTCTACATTTCAAAATTAATCTAAATGTACCTGAGATGCAACAAGATAAGAAAATTCCATGATGAGCTGGGCGTGGTGGCGCATGCCTTTAATCCCAGCACTTGGGAGGCAGAGGCAGGCAGATTTCTGAGTTCGAGGCCATCCTGTTCTACAAAGTGAGTTCCAGGACAGCCAGTGCTATACAGAGAAACACTGTCTCGAAAAACCAAAAAAAAAAAAAAAAAAAAAAGAAAAAAAAAAAGGAAAAAGAAAGAAAGAAAGAAAAGAAAAGGAAATTTCATGACAAAATTGTAGATTCTTGACAGCTTCTAACAATTTTTAGTTGAGAGTAGGTCTAAGATTTAAACAGATAGCTGGAACTGTCCTCTTGTCTAGGTGAACCATAATGCTGTTTTTCTTAATTTAGTTTTGTTTTAGTGGAGGGGATCAAATCCATGACCTATTGCATGCAAGGCCAAATCTTTATGATTATTCTACATTGATAGTCTAGATTATATATGTTTTCAGTTGATCTATTACAGTGTACTATGAAGATGTAAGACTTGCCCCTTGTTTAGACTGGAGAGACTAGCGTAGGAAACATAGCCATCCTATCTCCAGAAAACCTGAAGAAATATAATTGAAAGCATATTTTGTAAGTAAAGTCTACTATCAATGCACATAATTTAAATTTTCATTATTTTTAATGTTAGCCAAATATTCCATTAGATCTCTCATCATAAATTATGCCCTGCACAGTTCATGTTAAAACCCAATGTTTGCTTTGTTTTCCAAAAGCTTTGTTAATATGTAATTCCTTCTCTATAGCCCAAGCTATTAAAAGGGGAAAAGAAAAAAGAAAAGAAAAATACATAAAATGAGGAGAACACAAAAGATTTTTTCCCCCACAGTTCAGTAGTGGCCCAATGAGAGCTATTGACTATTTTTGAAAATGTGCTGGTCTCATTAGATGGAAAAATATAGAATATGTTATCGTTGTCATCAATCTAAGCATTTTTCAGTACCTAGAATGCCAATACAATATAGGGGGTTGGGGGGAACTGAAGGCAAATAAAGAATTAAAAGGTAGTAATAATATTATCTGTTGATGGTGAAATTGACATGCCATTTTATGCAAATGTATTCCACCTCTCCTCTTCTGATTCTGTGAGCTGTTTTTATATCTATATATGTGAAAAAAATATCAGACTAATTGGTGCATCAGCCTCTCTCTAAATCTGTTTTCTAAATTACAAATTCAGACTTCACTGCGGGTGTAGTGCCAGCCATTTCTTTCTCAAAAGATCTTCGTACTAATTGTTTTATCTGCCGCTTGCTAAATCTGTTTGCTAAATTATACCTTTCACTGAAATAACACTAAAACACTAAAACCTACTTGGGAAGCATTAGCTGGTATTGACTTTTTTTTTTTTTTTTCAGGGGTTATATATGTTAGGTTGTGTGGGATTGCCAGAGAGTTAGATGAACAAATAATTCATCAGTCAAAGGTTGACAGGGCTTTTAAGAGGCTGTAACTTTGTTTCACAAATGCAATTTCAAGGAGATTTGCCAAAAGTTAGTCTGTTGATGCTCAGTGTGCCTAAAACCTTGTAACTGCTGTGAGGGAATTTAAAGTATGACTGATTTTGTTTTGTTTTGTTTTGTTTTGTTTTGTTTTGTTTTGTTTTGTTTTGTTTGTCTTAAGGTGGAGGGTTACATATTATTTGGTTAAATTTAAATATAAGACCCTATGTATAATTTCACTCATCATTTGTTTGCTTCACTAGCTCTCAAGATTTATTGAGTATGGTGCATTGTGATTGTGGATTCAGATATACTAACAATTCTGCTTAGTTTTAAAAATTCATAAACACTGAAGGTGCGGTATGATAGAATTTTCTCTGAGGTCAGGAAACACACACATATCCACCTACTTATCCCACCCAGATAGAGAAAAATAATATCAAAATCCAACTAACTGAACCAATGGGTTTAAATTTAGCCACTAACAGCAGTGTGCATGAAGGATTACTTGAAAAGACTTGGGATGGCCCAAAAGCAGAGGAATCACCAAAAAAAAGCCCTTTCTGATACTGATGGGGACTCTTGAACGCTGAACCCCTGTAGCTCACTGCATGTCAGCTCAAAGGTTGGAGACTGGTTTATTTTCCAACAACATGGCTGTTTTCTTCTTCTTTCATGAAAGCTGGCTGTTCTGTGTGAAATTTGTCTTCCATGCAGTTTAACTGATATGGTGTTATCCTCCGGCAGCCTGTAGAACTTATATATGTGTGGGGAGGGTGGTGAGTAGGAAACTGGCCAGTTTCAGAGTCTTCCTGAAAGTATTGGGTTGTTTACTTTCCAATCTTAAGGATCTCTGTCAAAGGGTGGAATATTTTTATAACCCTGTAGAAAATCATGGGTCTTCAGGAACTTGCCTAAATTGTAGAAGAGATTTTTGTTGTTATTGTTGTGATTTGTTTCTTTTGTTCTCAATGGAAACTATTGCATCACAGAAGAATAGATCAAAAGAGTTTTTATGATTATTGCTTGTTATTCTGTTCAGCCTTAAACACAATTTCTTTACTGATCAGAAGATTTCTGAACCATGTATTGTGTCTTATTTTTGTAATCAAATCACTTGGAAAAGTGGGAAAGAGTAGGGTTGTTGTAAATGTGTCTTAGTCAGGGTTTCTATCCCTGCACAAACATCATGACCAAGAAGCAAGTTGAGGAGGAAAGGGTTTATTCGGCTTACATTTCCATACTGCTGTTGATCACCAAAGGATGCAGGAGTGGAACTCAAGCAGGTCAGAAAACAGGAGCTGATACAGAGGCCATGGAGGGATGTTCTTTACTGGCTTGCTCTCCTGGCTTGCTCAGCCTGCTCTCTTATAGAACCCAAGACTACCAGCCCAGAGATGGTCCCACCCAAAAGGGGCCCTCCCCTCTTGGTCACTAATTGAGAAAATGCCCTGAGGCTGGATCTCATGGAGGCATTTCCCCAACTGAAGCTCCTTTCTCTGTGATAACTCCAGTTGTGTCAAGTTGACACAAAATTAGCCAGTACAATTGACCCCTTGTCAACTTGACACACAAACATATCACTAGTAAGCCTCAATCCTTAGTTCTTACTCATCCCCAAGATCTAAATAACTTTAAAAGTCACACAACCTTTGCATATTAAAAGCTCAATCCCTTTAAAATATCAAGTATCTTTTAAGATACAAAGTACTTTAAAATTCAAAGTCTCTTA
>NC_034601.1:73724477-73740258 GCF_900095145.1 Mus pahari
TATTAGTCAGGGTTCTCTAGAGTCACAGAACTTACGAATATGCTCTATATAGTAAAGGAATTTATTGATGACTTACAGTCTGCAGTCCAAATCCCAACAAAGGTTCAGTTGTAGCTGTGAATGGAAGTCCAAGGACCTAGGAGTTGCTGAGTCCCACACGGCAAGAAGGCAAAAGAGTGAGAGCTAGACTCCCTTCTTCCAATGTCCTTATATGGTCTCCAGCAGAAGGTGTAGCCCAGATTAAAGGTGTGTGCCACCACACCTTTAATCCCAGATGACCTTGAATTGGGAGATCTCTCTGTCTTGATCTTTTGGATTCAATCACCACTGTGTCTCAAGATCTCCATACCAAGATCCAGATCAGAAACTTCTATCTCCCAGCCTCCATATTAGGTTCACTGGTGAGCCTTCCAATTCTGGATTATAGTTCATTTCAAATATAGTTAAGTTGACAACCAGGAATAGCCACTACAAAATGGAAAGGGAATCTGGACTACATATTGAGCTCAATACTTGTTTGTACTACAGGGTGAGATGTTTGATATGAATAAAAAGATGGAGAGAAAAGCAAGACAACAGAATCATTGAAATGGTTTGCCCAGTGTACAGGTTTTTGTTTGTTTGTTTGTTTTTTGTTTTGTTTTGTTTTGAGGATGTAACTTTTTGAGCTAGGCATAACACAGTTGTTCTCTACATTTTCACCAATAGTGGATTCCGTAAGGACCTAAATCTGCTGCAAAAAATATCCAGTTAGGAATTATACTGGTTTAGACACATGGTAGTAGAAGATTCTTGCTCAGGGCTCATAACCTCATCAGCCATGGTAGTTGGAATAGATATTACCCTTACCCTTTCACATTATCTATATTGTTATATAAAGTTTGAATTATTTTGACAAATAAGTAAACCTGAATACAGAGACAACTACTAGGAGGTAAATGGTTTGCTAGGAGGTAAACTCAATATTATAAATAAATGGATGATTGACATCCGAGGAGAACTGGCTCAGATAATGATAGGTATCACCAATTCAATCAGAATTACACTGAATTTAAAATATATTTTGTTACCTTTAAACATTTCTATTTATAGGTCTTAAAATGTGATGTGTTCCAAGTAATTAAAACTTCATGACGCGACACCTCACGGTAAGTGGGACTGTATTTCATGTGATTAATGTTTGTTTGTTACATTTAGTTTTACATCTTTTTAGTAAATTGCAGAATCCTTATTTATTTCATGTGTGTCAACTCCCAAATAAAGTGAGACCAGGTACAGCCAATACAGTTTGATTTATATTCTCAATGTTTTCTCTTTGTTAATTGGTATGAATGGCCGTATTTTGAACTTTCTTCACTAGTATATAGGTGATAGAAGATAGTCATATATGTTCCCAAAGGCAAGTATTTATAATGCTGACTCTCAGATTGTATGCTACACATGTTCATCCTTTGATGCAAGAATTGCTATAATAAGGGATTCATAAAAGACTATGTAACAAAGCTATTAAAAAATTAAGCAGAAAATCACAAACAGGTAATAAAGTAGAACTCACATTTGGCTTTCTCCTGGCAAAAAGAAAAAAGAAATCAAATGAGCAGTACTACAGAAAATGATGTTTTCTCACGCTTGAGAACAATATGATCTCAGGTGAATGAAATTTACAAGAACAGATGCAGGTAATGAGAGATATAAATAAGATATTCAAAGGAAGGAAATTTGTGTGTAAAAAGAAAAATTGTATGTTGAGTATCACATAGGAATAAACACATAGTGTTTGTGGTGGATTGAATAAAAAATGCCCAACCTATTGTCATGCATTTGAAATCTTGCTCCACAGTGGTAGTATTAGTAGTATCAATAGCAGTAGTAGCAGCAGCAGCAGCAGCAGCAGTAGCAGTAGTAGTTGTTCTTCTCTTTGTTGTATGTGTTTTGAGTATTTGAGCAGTATAAAATTGTTGGAAGAAGTATGTCAGTGGCGCTGGACTTTGAGATTAAAAGCCTCATCCCATTTCCAGTTTGATCTCTCTGTTTCCTGATCATGGTTAAAGATGAGAAAACTTTGGTCCTTTCTGTCATGCCTATGGCTTGTTATTGTATACCTCCACCATGGTAGACTCATATGCTTCTGGAACTTTAGCCCAAATGAACTAAGTTTATTTTAGCTATAGTGTTTTATTATCACACCAGAAAAGTAATTAACATATTCTTTCCTATTTCTAAATATTAAAAAGTAAAAAAATCAATGCAAAATATCACAGGTCCATGACTGTTTTTTTGTTAGATATTTTCTTCATTTGCATTTCAAATGCTATCCCCACAAGCCCACTATACCCTCCCCCTGCCCTGCTCCCCAACCCACCCACTCCCGCTTCCTGGCCCTGGCATTCCCCTGTACTGGGGCATATAAACTTCCCAAGACCGAGGCCATCCTCTGCTATAATATGCAACTAAAGACACAGCTCGGGGGATGGGGGAGTACTGGTTAGTTCATATTGTTGTTCCAACTTGTAATGCTGTTCATAATGTAGTTCAAAATGTTTTTCCAACTTGTAATAATGACACATGCTCCACTATGTTCATAGCAGCATTATTTATAATAGCCAGAAGCTGGAAAGAACCCAGGTGTCCCTCAAAAGAGGAATGGATACAGAAAATGTGGTACATTTACACAATAGAGTACTACTCAGCTATTAAAAACAATGAATTCATGAAATTCTTGGGCAAATGGATGTATCTGGAGGATATCATCCTGAGTGAGGTAACCCAATCACAAAAGAACACACATGACATGCACGCACTGGTAAGCAGATATTAGCCCAGAAACTTACAATACCCAAGATACAATTTGCAAAACACATGAAACTCAAGAAGGAAGACCAAAGTGTGGATATTTTGCTCCTTCTTAGAATGGAGAACAGGTTCATGACTTTTATATAATGAACAAGTACCTGTTTGACAATTTCTACATTTCCATAAAGGAAAAAGAAAATGGATAATTAATGTAGGTGAATATTTTCATATATAAAATAATTTTATATTACAGAATTATTTTTGGAATAGCTCTTTACAATATGACAATTAATTTCAAACAAATATTTAACTAAATATTATTAATGTCCTCCCATTCACATACCCTGAAAAACATAATTATGACCCTCTACAAAATGAGTATCTGCTTTATTGATTCAAATAAGAAATATCAAGGCTTAGATGCTGTTTTCCTTAACACATCGACAAAATTCACATTTTTCTTGAGAGGTTTTGTATGTTTGATTATTTATTTATTTATTTATTTATTTATTTATTACCATCACATTCTACCAATGCTGGCTATCTTACAAGAGATAACTGGAAAGTATGAGTTAGAACATAACTAAAAATGATGTGTTTTTAGGTATGAATACTCTAGAATAGTATAAGAAACCTGAAAGCATTGAATGCAGACATGTACTAGTAAGAAGTAGAACAATTATGATAGCTTGGAACAATATTTCAATTAAAATATCGTATAATGTAATGGTTTAGGAATAATTATCAGAGACCAATACAAAGGAAGCATTTCCATAATCAAAGAGTTTTGATTAGGCTAATCACACTTTTACTGTGCCTATGCAAATACAATTCCAATTCATGTTCTAATTAGAAACAATAGCTTTTTTAAAATTAATGAATACAAGGGCATTGTTCCTTGTAATGATGGTTTGATGATTGTGTATTAAAATCCAGAAAGCACTAGGACAAAAATAATGAAGTTGATTACTAAAAGGGGAAAATGATAGTTCATTGACAGTATTTTCACAGATGAACTTCTGGTTAACACTAACTAGGTTCACATACATAAGGGAAAACGATAAATCTCAATTCAATGAATCTTCAGTTTCTGATCCTGAAGCTTGATATATATTTAGTTACTTTTATATAGTGTCTTGATATGTAGCCAAACTTGGCCTTAAACTTGCTGTCTATGTGATTTTTGAATAATCTGGACTTATTGGATGATATATGTGCATATGTGTGTTCACACACATATATGAAATTGATCAGTCTGGCTCAGAACCTCATAAATGATATTTTCATTTGTACACACACACTATGATAGAAACATGAATTCTTTAAAGTAATTTTTCAGTTTTTAGGGAACAATGAAGTTGTCTCACCTAGCAGCCTTTAGAGGCATGTCGACATGTTTCCTAAGTTTTTCAGGTTCAAGTTCGTAGCTCCTGGGGCACAATTTGCTTTCCAGCTCTCAAGAGGAAAACATGCTCCCTCAGGCAGTGAGAAATTTAGGCTACTTTTTGGGTTTTGTGTAGCTATAAATGGCTTTGAGTTGCAGCATTGTTGCTGAGAAACAGACACAGCTTCCCAGTAAGGGCTCATAACCAGTGATTCACCTCCCTATCTGTCGCTGCCATCTCCAACCAGCAGAAAAGAAGCGACGAAACTGATGTCCTTCTCAAAGCAGTTTATTCAGGAACATAACTATGTGCACTAAAACGATTCCCCCTTTCCCTGATCTCTCGTGGCCATCCCCTTTTATACCCTCTAGTCCACTCCCCATTACCCCATTCCATGTAGGCCCAGTTCATTGGCTCAGGACTACATTTGTCACATCATCTGATCTTTCGTTGTGGTGCATCTGTGCAGTGCAGTTTAACGGACGTGGCTATCTTGAGGGATATGAGGAAGTCAGTTGTTAGCCATTAGACTTGGTAGCAGTCCCAGGCGCCATCTAGGGGCCGCAGCCAAACCAGCTCCTCACACCTATCTTCTATAGTTAATTTTCATTTCTTATCATTCCAATTAAATTATCATCTCAATAATGATGCCTATCAACTTTTCTCTTTAGATGAGATACATTCTTGACTCTTGATATGCATACTTTTGAATAAACACTGGCTATTTTACAGATGATATAATTAAAGTCTGTTTTTTATGGTTGATTATGTACAATGTGTTCTGAAGATAGCAGGACTCCTGAACATATGAACTCACAGCAGTTGTCACAGCATGTTTCTAAACTGTGCGAGGAAACCATAGATATAGTTCCTCATGTAGCTAAAAGTTGGGCACTCCTGTTCACACTCGTCAATGAAGCTATTGACATTTCTTAGTTTTTGGTACAGAAAGAAATTTTTTTCTAAGAATGTATCTTCTAATATGTTCATCAAGATACAATGGAAGAACACTTAGAATATTTTTCCTGTTCAAATTGGTCTTGAAGATTTTAATTAATTAATTTATTTATTTATTTATTTATTTTGAAAAGCACAAGAGTCAAAGATGGTCAAAGTCAGTGATGAGGCAAGGATTTTGGAAAATTTGAGGAAGGGTAGTTGAATGTGAAGAAAAGTGTATAAAATTGTGAAGACCTAATAAAAGTGTTTAAAAAGACAAAGAAATATTCTAATTTGGCAAGTAGCCAATGAATTAAGAAATAATATCATGGAACAATTTTGTTGATAATTAATTAAACACTTTCATTAATTAAAATATATTTGCAAAGCCTGCTAAATGCTTCACCATTAACTATGTGCATTTGCCTACAAGCTTGATGACCAGAGTTCAATAACAAAGACCCACACGTTGGAAATGGAGAGCTAATGGCTATCACAATTAGTGCTCTGCCTAGCTGTGACATGACGCATGCACACACAAATAAATAAATGTAATAAGATGTAGGATAGATAAATAGTTCTTGTTCTACCAAATTTTCTCTTAAATATGGACATAAATTGATTAAGGATACCACAGAGCCATTTAAGGCAAGTAACATTAAGCCATCCTCTGGAATATGGTAGATAAAAAAGGGTTCAGTTTGTAGGAACTTTGCTTCCTTTTAAATTACAGGGTACAGAATTTGGTAGGGATTTATCTTATAATTTGTATGCATAAAACTACAGCTAAATCCACATATTCTGGTGGGTGGACACTGCCTCACTACTGCAGGCTTAGTGGAAATATTTGAGTAGGCGTCTGCAGGCTCTTTTATGGCACAGGTCTGCAGTGCTAAGCCACACTGAAGGTTGAGCTTTCTCTGACAAAGGAAAAAAATCAAAACTTACAGATGATATTTTAAGCGTGTAAAATGAGGCATCTAGAATCAACTGTCAAGTATGCAGGAAATTTCCATCTTTAAGAAAAGTTTTATCTTGTCTCCTTAAGATGGGAAAATTGAAGGGACTATGTCAATCTGAACAATACAAAATAAAAGGCAGAAAAAAAGATCCCAGATGTGAGAAGGAATGCAAATTACCATGCTAAGAAGCTGAGAAAATTACTCAGCAGGATCCAAAAATAATTAGGAACTGAGTGAGCATATTGGTAAAATATTAAAAGTACTTTGAAAACTTTTATGTAAAATTACATTTAGAGGATATTTTTCTCTTGGGCAGTATGATGAGGCTTTTCTAGAAATAAATTACCGGTAGGGGTGGACAGCTGTTGCATCATTTATATTCCCTTCATAAATAAAACTAAAATAGTGAGATTTTTATAAAATTGAGTTTCAGTACACAAGAAAAAAAAATCAACTTGCTTGTAAATGTCCATGTTAAAACTCCAGGACACTGAAAACAACACATTTCAGATATAATATCTTTAGGAAATGTAGATATTCTGGCTCCATAAGAAAATGAAGAAGCAAAATCATAGGAAAGCAAAGCAACCAATTCTGTGCTTCTCTCATCCAAATTCTCGTGACGATCAGATGCCTTTATGATATTTGAACCATGCTTTACTGTCATTATTCCACTGAATTTAAAAACTAGCCATATTTCTCATGTAACTTTAATAACAATCATGAGTCTTAATGCAATGAAAATAATCTCTTAATTCTGGGTAGAATGGATTTTAGAATAATTTTAGACTTTGGTGTGATAATTGAGGCCTGTGTGTTCTTGAGAGTTCTAAGCTATGAGCCTATCATTTTCTTTGACTCTAGAGAGAGAGAGAGAGAGAGAGAGAGAGAGAGAGAGAGAGAGAGAAGAGGAGGGGAGGGTGGAGGGGAGGGGGATGCAGGGGCAGAGCTAGGCTAGTGCAGAACTGTGTTACTTCAGAGGAAAAAGTATGAACCTAATGGGAGATAGGAAAGATATATAGGTAAGATATATAACCAATGTGAGTGAGTCTGGGATTGGGAAAGGCAGCTTACAAAGATGAAACAGCCATACTATATGGCATTTTATCAGCTTCAGTACCCTTTATGAATGCTGAACTTGCAACCTTGAATAGAAGATATCCCATATCATCTGCTTCTCCTCACAAATTCTATCCTTGTTCTTTCAATGTAATGTGAAAATATACACACCACGTTGAATCTAGTTAATTTGTTCTTTGGAAACATTTGTTGGTGAGAACAGAAAGTAATATAGAATCCTTTATGCTCATGACATCCTTCGAACCCCAGAAATAAAGATTTGCCAATGACAATATTTACTAATACTTCAGGACCAAATACATGTGGGTGATGTTTCTGTGTACTTATTGAGCCTATGAAAGGAATTTAGATTAACCTGATGAGGACAATTTCACAAACCCTCTCCTGACTCCCAAATTCTCACCTGGACATACTGTCAGGAGTCTAAACTACTACTGCAATTAGATAGTGAATCTAATTATGAGTAAATTATTATCAGTGATATAAATGAAGCAAACCAAAGGCTAATATTTACTTTTCTAGCATGGATAGACTTTGACAAAGTCGAACAGTGTCTATTAATGGTTTGAAACTAAGGCTGAGGGGAAGGCTTACAAGATCTGAGCATCCCTTGCTTTTCCAAAGGCCCATGCTTAGAAATTAGAGACAGCTCACAATTTCTGGTAACTCCATCTCCAGCAATCTAAGTTTACCTTTCCTGAACACCTACAGACAACTCACAGACATGCAAACACATACACATACAAATAAATAGAATTAAAATAATATCTGAAAGTAGATATTAACTTAGGGTCAGGGCTTATCAGTATATTTTTAATGTGATATTTTCCATCTACTGTTTTTTGAAGCAAATTTATATTGTTCCCTCATGTGTATCTTTATTAGAGTGTCATTTCTCCTCAGGATAGCTGTTGATGGTGAACCTGTTGTTTTCGGTGGCTGCGTTTTAAACTGTCCTATGTTATAAGACCCTATGTTTCTTTTCAGGCCACATTGTGAAATGTGCCAGGCCCCTTTCCTGCTTCTGTGTTCTTGCTTTTGCAACACAGATTTTTGTCCCCAAGGTCATGCTATAATCAGGCCTGGTTATTGGGGAGATGCATGTGTAAAATGATTTTTAAACTTCCTATTCCATTATACAGGCGGCAGGCAGTCTCTGGTCATCCTGACTTTAAGTACATTAGACTTGATCTGTGCGCTAGATGCTTCCATCCTAATCATAGACAATTAATGAAGTAATACTTTATCTGCTAGGCTAAAGATGATTCATAGTACTTGCCTAGGCGCACTCATCCATTAAAATTTCCAAAAGGGTAACTCTAGTGTTCCTTCTGAATTTTTATAGCAAATATTTATCAATAAAAAAGTTACCCATTGTATATTTATTCAATTGTTAAATTGTATAAAGAGATTCATAAACTTGGTGTTGTCTCAATAATCTTAAATAATAATTAAATTCTTAGAATTCAGCAAAGAGAACATATTTATTTTTATGTATAGTTTCTAGATTTTGACGCTATTTATATGCACTTTGATGTTTCTAAATACATTATCATTCTTATATTTTTCTGTTAATATTTATGCAAGTACGTAGTTTAGATGATTCTGAAATTGCTACATAAAGTACAAATCCTAAGAATTATCTCCTCCACTCTTTAGTCAATGAGACCTGGAATTATACTGGCATATCAAACGTGACATGATAAGGGAGATTTTGTAGTTGCAGTCAAATTCACGATTACTTGACTGAGATCACTGTATCTGGGCTACAAAACCAATAAGTAGTGTAATATATGAATCACAAAAGAATGTAGGAAAATATCCTTCTGGAGTTATGACAAGGACACTCCCAAGCAAGTGGGAAACCTTTAGCACTGAAGAATAGATTCTATAAATGAAATAACCAAGAGAGAAAACATGATTATCAATTCTGTAAGAACCAGATGGATTCTGTCAACTTCTCTCATGCAGAAGAAAATAAAGAGGAAATCATTAACTTGATGTTTCTTTTCTTTTTTTCTTTTAAAAATGTATTTATTTATTTTTTTACACTCCATATTTTATCCCCACACCCTACCCCGTCCACCGTCTGACTGTTCCACATCCCATAACTCCTCCTCACACCCCTGTCTCCATGAGAATATCCCCACCCTCCACCCCACCTGACCTCTAAACTCCCTGGGGCCTCCAGTCTCTTAAGGGTTAGGTGCATCATCTCTGAATGAACACAAACCAGGAAGTCCTCTACTGTATGTGATTTGGGAGCCCATATCACCTGGTATATGTTGCGTGTTTGGTGGTCCAGTGTTTGAGAGATCTCAGGCATCCAGATTAATTGAGACTGCTGGTCCTCCTACAGGGCTGTCCTCCTTCTCAGCTTCTGTCAACATTTCCTTAATTAAACGACAGGGATCAGCAACTTCTGTCCATTGGTTGGGGGCAAATATCTATATCTGACTCTTTCAGCTGCTTGTTGGGTCTTTCATAGAGCAGTCATGCTAGGTCCCTTTTTGTGAGCACTCCATAGCCTCTGTAATAGAGTCAGGTCTTGGGGTCTCCCCTTGAGCTGGATCCCACTTTTGGCCTATCAGTGGACCTTCTTTTCCTCAGGCTTCTCTCCATCTCCATTCCTGTCGTTCTTTCAAACAGGAACAATTATGGGTCAGAGTTGTGACTGTGGGATGGCAACCCCATCCCTCACTTGATGCCCTGTCATTCTGCTGGATGTGAGCTCTACAAGTTCCCTCTCCCCAATGTAGGACATTTCATCTTAGGTCCCTTTCATTGAGTCCTGAGTGTCTTTCAACTCCCAGGTCTCTGGTACATTCTGAAGAGTCCCCCAATCTCCTACCCTCGAGGTTGCATGTTTTCCTTTTTTTCTGCTTGTCCTTAGGGATTTCAATGTTTCCCCCACCCAATACCCGATATAATTTTCAATGAAATTAATAGTTGAAAGTACAATAAAATTATCAGTAATTTGGAATTAAAATGAATTCAAGACCCATAACTAAACATAATAAAAGCAATTTACTTCAAACTAACAGCCAATATCAAATTAAATGGAGACATACTTGAAGCAGTCCCACTGAAGTCAGGAACAAGACCAGGATGCCCACTCTCTGTATATTCAATATAGGACTCCAAGTGTTAGCTAGAACAATAAGACAACAAAAAGAGTTCATGGGGATACAGATAGTCAAAGAAATAAAGGTATCACTATTTGTAGATGACATGATAGTATACATAAGCGACCCCAAAAATTCTACCAGAGAACTTCTACAGCTGATAAACAACTTCAGCAAAGTGGCCAGATATAAAATTAACCCAAATATATCAGTTGCCTTCTTTTATATAAATGAGACACAGGCTGAGAAACAGATTAGAGGAACAACATAGTCAAAAAAAATATTTTCATGTTTAAAACTTAGTCCTGAAATGCACTAGACAATGTAGTTGATGGTTAGATAGTTCCAGTAGAAACTGATTAGGGGACTCATTCCTGGGAGAGACTAATTCTCAGTAGTCTAGTCACAGTCAACAATTAGAATATATACTTGACAATTATTTCATCTGTATACTAACAAAACTTTGCAATATCATTTTTTCATTAAATATAAAAGGTAGAAATGACATTTCTTTTGAGGAAGAGTGAAAAGTGGGTATGGGAGGGAATGCAGGAAGGGTCATCTAAAACTAAGGGCCATTTGAGGCATCATATAGAAACCATCTACTATAACAGCCTGAGTGTGTGTGTGTGTGTGTGTGTGTGTGTGTGTGTGTGTGTAGATTCACCAAATAACAGTGAGAAAAAGTACCAGCTATTTATCTCTTGATTCCAAATGAAACCTCCAATGCCCTGAATGGGCTGCACAAAATGAATTATTGATCAAACAACCCAAATTTATGGCTAGGTCCAAAACACAAACTGGTGGTCAGGCCCTAATTGCTGCAGATAACACTGATACATCTCATAGAATATAGAGAAGTCAGTTGAGCTTGTGCTGAAATAAGCCCATCACCCCTTACTGACTAGTGTTCATAGTAATAGGAAGTACTCTGCACTTAACCAAGAAGAAAGATAACCTCCAGTCTTGCTACAATTCCTGCAATCTATAATGCTGGAAACTGATTCTGGTTTTAAAACCTTTAGATCTTCCTCCAGTAGCTCACTCCCTCCACAGAGAACATACTTTATTTTATTAACCAAACCAAACAGTCCACCAACTTTGTAAGAAGTCCTTTAAATGTCAAGCCACCACAGTGACAAAGCCATGTAATGAATTTCTGTTATTTTACACTTTTATTGTTTTCTTTGTTTGAGAATAGGGATGTTTTGTAAATATGCAGTAGTATCTTGTTGTTAACTGTTACTGGTGTCTAGGCCAATGCAAATTTTATTACTATTTGGGATATTTGTGTACTTTATGAAGAGTTTATTTGTTGTGGTGGTTTTTATGGGGGGCATTTGTATGCATAGTGTCGTTATTCATTGTCTAGGTATTGTTTTAAGTGTTCCTTGTGTATCTTGCACAGTTTTACTTAATTAGATAAATCTTTCGCAAATATTTTCACCAAAACAATGGTGTTTCTACTTGTAAATGTCTTGAAAGTGATTTTTTAACTTAGAGTTACAAATAATTATGTTTTTTATTTTTTCTATTCATTATTTGTATATTTATTTATTTATCTCTCATACAACATATGCATCCTCGCTTCCCTGCATTCTCCCTGATGTCCCATCTCCTGCTCTCCCAGATCCACTGCTCCTCCTCTGTTCTTAATGTACTAATCTACTCAAGCAACTATGTGACATCAATTTACCTTTTCTATTCTCCTATACAAATTCCATCAGAATACCCTGCAGCCAGCATCATCTATCTATCTATCTATCTATCTATCTATCTATCTATCTATCTATCTATCTATCTATCTATCTATCTTTCTATGTATCTATCTATGTATATATCTATGTGTCTATCTATCCATCTATCTATCTATGTATCTATGTATCTATGTATCTATCTATCTGTCTATCTACCTACCTATCTACCTATCCTGATGTGTGGGAGCAAGTCTCATAAATACTTCAAAGTTGCATGTGTCCTTTTCCTCTTTCTAGTGTTTAGATTATTTTAGAAAGCGCCACCTATAATACAAATGCATACTTTTAAACAGTTTGTTGTACTTTTACTTAAAATAGTGTCATACGTTTAAAAGGTAAATGTTTATCTTTACTTACCCAAAACTCTCATTTTTGTTTTTCTGGTCTTTCAACTTGCAAATCAACAAAGGCAAGAATGGTATTCAAAAACATCTTCTAATATGTGTCATATGTCATATTATATATTCCATGATGTTTTCAATCAAGGAAAATAACTATTTATAAGAACATTCATGCGGGAATAAATTGTGTGACATTTAGTTACTTGCTTCTGCAATGACTTGCATCAATTATTTTAGCACATCAATTACAGTAATATGTATATATGGTTTCTGAACTACTGCATAAGTGTATTATCATTTCTCAAATCTGAAATTAGAGTTTACAAAATGTAAACTTTAAGTGTATCACATCACAACTAAACTGATAATGCTCCTAACTAAATTACTATGTGTAAACAAAATCCATCCACAAATAATGCTGTGTGTGACATTAGTTTTATACTATTTAATAAGTGCAGCAATGAGTTTTAAATGCTATAAAATAAGCAAGTATATTTTATTTTTTTAAATCTTTATTCCTGATGATTTTTGATTCATCTTAAATATTTCTAATGATGCAATTTAAGTATAGTCATTTTTGATTAATACAAGTATATAATGCAAATTATTACATATGTAAATCTTAATGTGGTACATTGAGTTTGTGGCAATTTGCTAACACAATGGCACCTATAATTATTAAACTACTACCATACAAATAGCAATGAAGTTATTTAATAGACAGAATTACTACTATTGTCCATACCAAAATTATTCATTTACTTGGCATGACAAAGGAAGATTAATTTATTTTCACTTGAACAGTTTTCTCTAGTTCTATAAGCTACAGTGAATGGCATTTTCAAAAATCGGTTTGCTGAAGCTCTTTCCCTAATATGATTTTTTTTGAAATCTTAAATAATATCACATCATCAATAAAACTTGTATCCAACAAAGGAGAAAACAAGACAGTAAAAAACACATAGGAAATCATAGAAGATTTAAAGTAAATGAATGATGATTTTTCTGAAATAATATTATAGCTTCTTATGTGCACCCAGACATGCCTATATACATTCTAGGATATATAAATGTTTTTCTACTACCAATATTTAAAAATAATTTATTCAAATATTCATTTTATGAAGAGTAAATTTAATTCTGAAAAAACATAACGCATAATACATGAAGAATTTAATTAATAAAAGAAGTATGATGTTTTAAATTCTCTGACTATGAAGTCATTTATTTTAGTATAATATAGTAATATATATTACATAGAGATAAGCATTTTTACAATGATTCACTATATTTCAAACAGAATTCTTCTTATATCACAAAACATATTTATCTCAAATATTAAATATTATAAACATCATTTCTAAGAAAATACACAGGCTGAAAACAATGAAAATGATATCAATCAAGGTCACAGCCATGACCTTAACCTTTTGCTTTAATTTAACTTTCTATGTAGTGATGATTACCAGCTATGAAAATGAACAGTATTATTACTTTTGATAATGAGCTCATGACAGTTTGATAAGAATATGGAAATGCGTGACATTTTGTGACAGACATTTTGTTGAGAAGTCTTTATTCTTTCATCTTTCAAAGAGTGTATTACATTATTTGCATATTTAGTGTAAGGATAATAGGATTTCTCTATGGCAAAACTCTTCTGGTAATTTATCCATAATTGAATTGTGCTCTTAGTGGGTATCTTGTGTGTATGTGAGTTTATGTAGTTTAGCAACCTTGCATTATATTGCATGGGTTACTGCTTTAAAACATTATGCACCAAGGAGATAAATGTCAAGCTCAAGAAGTTCAGATTCATAATTAAATCATCTGCCTTCCTCTTCACACATGGTGCATAGAAAATGACTCTTCCATTTTTAACTGAATTGAAGTTGCTCTGATTTAACTTTCATTGTTTAGCTTCAAGATTAGTCTGGTTAGATCTTAGTTCTTCAAAATATTACAAAATTCTGTTGCATGACTTGGTTCTTTAGGTTATATATGACATTGTTTAGTTATAAAATATTGTTAAAAAGTTTTTGAGTGATATATTATTATTGAATGTTTTCTTTTGTGAGTAAAATATAAGGAGGTATGAAAAGTTTCAGAATAAAGGAAATGGAAACTGAGAAATAATTTCAGAACACTATGACATCATCATTCCACTCATCTCTTGTAAATCAGAGACTACAATAGATTTCAATTTGGGTTGAAAGAAAAGTCTGGGAAAAAGTATCTTCATAATTCAAACTCCAGCAATTCTGGAATATGAGAAAGTAGCATTGTTCAACTAATTGGAAGTGAAGTACTGACTAATAGTTTTTACAAACAAAGCAAAAATGATATCCTCAAACTTATACACATATACACATACATTTGTACATTTGTACTGGCCAGCATGTTACATCATTATATTTTAAAATAAGGTTTGATTTTTAGTTTCTTAGTCACTATTCACTTGGAGCATTTTTTCCATGTACTAATCAAACATTATAATTCTTTGTGTGGCACGAAGTATCTGGTTCAATCCTTAGTCCTTTTTTTTTTTTTTTCCTACGGCAGGCAATTACTTCTTATGCTGTTGCAGTGTGGATATGACATCATCTTTTTAGACCACCAGTTCCTGTCAGAATTCACGGTGTATGTGGCCTTTGGCATGGTTGAGTGGATACATAGCTAATGAGTTCACAGAATCTGATGTACTTTCTTTTATGAAAAGAAACAAAAACAGTTTTGTTTTGCAGATACTGATTTGAGTTTTATGCCAAGTACCGTGGCTCATTCTAGTGATAATCCTGGATCTATATGAAAACAAATTTAATTTGTAGATAAATATGAGCTAAACAATTGTTTAACTTCAGAATATATATTTTATCCGTAGTTATCAAAAAATAAACAAAAATTAAAACAAAAACAATCAAACAAACAGTAAACCTATAGGGCAGTAAAGACAACTCAGCATTTAAAAGAATTTGCCGCTCTCACTTATGGTCCATCCTCACTTTCCAGCACCACTTGGGTAGATTACAACTGTTGTTCGTCACTTCAGTTTCAGGGTATCTGGTGCCCTCTTCTCTCTTCCATAGGCTCCTGGCATGCACACAGTATAGTCACATACAAGCAGGCTATGCTGGTTCAAATAAAATGACCTCCATAAGCTCATATATTTGAATGCTTGATTATGAGGCAGTGGAAGACTTTGATAAGATTAGAAGGGGCCTTATTTGAGAAAGTGTGCTCTGGGGCATAGGCATTGTGGTTTCAAAAGCCTATGCTTCACTTTGCTCCTCCTCCTCCTCCTCCTCCTCCTCCTCCTCCTCCTCCTCCTTCTCATTTCTCTCTTCTTTTTTTATTGTGTTTGTGTGTCTATATAGCAGAATATAGCACTAGTTACTGCTC
>NC_034601.1:73740297-73742741 GCF_900095145.1 Mus pahari
ACACACACACACATACACACACATAATAGAAACAATTAAATATTTGACCTTTGACCTAAGTACTTTATAGTCACATTTTCTCAATATTATGTGAAAATATGTATTCCTACATTTGGCCTACAAATTTAGGTTTTGAAACCATAGAAAGATTTATTAATTTCATGATTCCTGTACCCTCTCTCAGCTTTCTAATGCTTTCCCTGTTCCCACCTTTAGATTCATGGCCTTTTATCTTTTTTTTTTTTTTTTTTTTTTTTTTTATTCTTTTTTTTTTTTTTTTTTTTTTTTTGCTTCTGTTTCTGCTTCTGCTTCTGCTCCTCCTCCTCCTCCTCCTCCTCCTCCTCTTCCTCCTCCTTCCCTCTTCTCTCTTTCTCTGTCCCTGTGTTTGTGTGTCTATATAGCAGAATATAGCACTAGTTACTGCTCTAGCTGTGCTTGTGTACAAAAATGCATGCTGCTATGTACCATGATGATAATGGATTAAACCCTTGAATCTCCAATCACCCACCCGTTTAAATGTTTTCCTTCATACAAATTGTCTTTCTCACGGGGCCGAGGTGGTGTACACCTTTAATCCCAGCACTCCGTAGGCAGAGGAAGGCAGATTTCTGAGTTCGAGGCCACCCTGGTCTACAGGGTGAGTTCTACAACAGCCAGGACTATATAGAGAAACCCTGTCTGGAAAAAGAAAAAACAAAAACAAAAAACAAAAAACAAACCAAAATTGTCTTTTTCATGTTGTCTCTTCACAGCAATAGAACTGTGACTGAGACACAGGAAAGCCACATATAATACAAGAAATATATCTTTAATGAAACTGGTATTAAATTCATGTTAACCATAGGAAACATATATTGACTAATACTTCTGATGAGAAAAAAACTATTTTTTAAAAAATGTTTCAGGAATATTTTGTTGAATATATGGTAAGTAGTTTAATAATGTAGGGTTTTCTTTGAAGGAAGGAAGGCAGTCATCATATGACCACACACATACATGTGTGTGTGTGTGTTCGTGTGTGTACGTTTGTGTGTGTACGTGTACTTTACATATATAGCTTCACTTTATAATTTCTGTTTTGCCATAAGTTATTGGAATTTACATATATTTGAGAAAAAGTGTTGATTTTTATCTTCATGAAATATTCCAATAGGCAACACGTTTTCTCTCTTGAGACATAGATTCACTGGAGGCAGTGATGGATATACCCATCAAATGCTTTTAGGACCAGGTGTTTGCTTAGCTTCCCATGTAATTGCCTACTTGTTGTTTTCTACTTCAATGAGTTTTCCTTAAGTGCTTTGTCAAGTACCAATGTAGTTTCAACTTATATGTGGCTCTTGATTATCTCCTGGGAATAAAATGTTATAGCCAACCAGTAAGAAAACTTGCTTCTCAGAGTTTATAGACATTGCTACTTCTCTACTTTCAATTAAGCTATCTCCTGATATCATGTTATTTCTTCTGCTTGCAAAGTTTGAGTAAAAGTCCAGTTAACATTTATCTTTATTTATATATGGTAAATAATAGCCAACCAGAATATTTGAATACTTTTTTCTATATATTTCCAAGATTTTATTATATAATTGAATATTATTATACTCCCAAGTAGTTATGTAAAATCTTTTGTCTTTTCAAATTATGCAGAAACAGGTAATCTGTAAGTGATAGAGATACACTTTGAATTTCTCTGAAAGTTTTTTTTTCTAGCTAAGTAGATGATTTTTCAGAATAAATTTTTCACCCAACCACACAACACAGACTAAGAAATATAAAGCCCTCTAACAGGAAGGGACTACCTTTCTTGGAAAGGTTGGCTAGTGAGCTCCCACACACTCCCAAATATTACAGGATATTTCCAATCCTTTCGGGTATCCTTGAGAACTTGACAATAATACCTTTTCACTAAAGATACCATCTTCTTGAGTTGTAGAATATGCACAACTCAGCTTTTAAAGCATATCAACTTGTAACATTATAACAATTATCAGTTGACTAATTCATAGAGAAGAGTCTATGTTTTAAGGGTGAGACATCCTGTAAGTTGACCACAATCTAGTGGGTGGCTACACTCAAAAATAATTTAGTCATCAAAATTTTTACAAGATGAAAAAGAAAAAAAGAAGATATAAAATTGTAGCAGTAGGGAAAAATTTTGGAACTTGTTTGGAATGGACATGGACATGGTTTGGACTGGATCATGAATATGATCAAACTACAATTCATGAAACTTTTAAAGAACATAGTAAACTACAATATTACATATCTTATCTGATATTAATAAATCTGTTTCAGTAAGAACACATTTATTGACTGAAAATTCTAAACTCTTTATTTTGCTGGTCAAGATGTGCATTAAATGCCCACTGTTTCTCTATATTTCCATTTTTTTTCTTCTGTTTTTGTTTTTTCGAGACAGGGTTTCTCTATAGAGCCCTGGCTGT
>NC_034601.1:73742841-73758574 GCF_900095145.1 Mus pahari
AGTGCTGGGATTAAAGGCGTGCGCCACCATGCCCGGCTCTCTATATTTTCATTTACACACTTTCAAAGGACTATCTATGAGCTTGTGATTAAATTTATTACACATAAATTTTCATAGAATATGTTAATAAATTGAATTTAGTTGCTTCTTCACTATAGAAATGCCATATTTGTAACTTCCTACATCTCTTCCTGATTTATTTTCATTTTTATTTTTTTGAGTCTCTGGTGTTGCCTCCATTTGCTTTTGGGAAAATACCTTGTATTGTAATATGTCAGGAAGACTGATTATCTTTATGTATTTACATCCTGTTTTTCCTGTACTACATTTTTTTTTGCCAGATGAATAGAAGTCTTCTACATTTTTTTATACTTAGAAATAAAAACAAAGTAATACAAAGTTTAAAAAAAGAAAAGCTAAGTATTGCAGAATTGTCTGTAAAATATAGCTATGTGCAAGACATTCAGGAAAACTACATAATCCTTTCATGTTGACTCTTGAAATTTTCTGGTATCCATAAAGCTACTCTAGGTTTTTATGTTTATATAGTTAAGTGTCACAAGCAAACTACCAATGCTGATTTGTGTATATATAGACAGAATATAGTATGCATAAGCATCTGAATGTACTTACTCATGCACCGTATAATACATGGAATATTTGTGCCTTTATACATATTTTAGCAAATATGCAACTATAAAGTATTTACTAGTAAAATATTTTAAAAGCATATTGAAGAAATATACTTATTTATATTGAATAATATTGATTACAAATTTTTTTTATTTTTTTATATTTGAGATTTTACATGACTCAAAACAGGAAAGACATTCTAATCAAAACATATTAAATAGTATGAATGAAATAGTGTTTGTTTTGATAATGATTTCTTTTCCTGTACTTTTGTAGTCTCAGGCACTAATAAATAGAAGGAAAGAGGGATAATTCTGAATTCTAAGTATTTCCTTGAATTTGATATCATTCTCTTTCATTGTCCTCTCTCTGTCTTTCTCAGTCTCTGTCTCTCTGTCTCTGTCTCTGTCTCTGTCTCTGTCTCTCTCTGTCTTTCTCTCTCTCCATCTCTGCTCTATGACTCTTCCTTTGTCTCTCTCCCCTATTTATCATTTATCTTTCTCCCTATCTTTATCTGTCTCTCTATCTGTCTCTCTCTTTATCTTTATCAGTCTGTGTCTCTGTCTATCTTTCTCTTTGTGTGTGTGTGTGTGTGTGTGTGTGTGTGTGTGTGTGCATGTTTGTGTCAGACACCATGCAGGAAAAGCTACACTGTGCTAGTGAACTCCCTGGAGACAGCCCACCATCCTCGTTAGCTGAGATGGGTGAGCTCTGGTATGGCACCACTCCAGAGACTTAATCCCAGGATTGCTTCTTGTAACTGATATGCTTTCTCATTTTGGTCTTTGCCATACTTCTCGATTATTTAGCTTGGTGTAAACGAATAGCAGGAGGCCCTCAGTGCCTCTCATTGGTGTGATTTCTTCCTGGGTGATAGCCCACTCTGTTGGGCAAGTTTCTTGCAGATGAACATGATGATGAAAGTTATTGAAATAATGCTGTGTAGATGAATTAGCAATTTTCTGGAATTTCTGACTTAATTTAAGTAACTTTAAGAAGTTAGCTTGATTTAAATAATTTGTGGAAATTAGGTTATTTGATAGAAAATATGAAGTTAGGAAATTAGGACAGTTGACAGAATCTTTATGTTAGAATCAATAATGAAGTGTGCCCCTTCCTTTCAGAATGGCAAAGGCTGCTTGAGTTAGAGGAAGGTATCCAGTGAGCATTCATGCATCACAATCAAATAATTGTAGAGGCAAGGAGAATAGTCTTGGAACAAGTCCATAATCTCAGAAGGCTCATCACTCTAGGTTCAAACTGAGTTCCTTTATCTTGTGATTTGGGATGAAGTAACACAACAGGTTTTTGGTGTGCGCTTGGAAAGAATAAGGCTATAATTGTAAGACTTTCATGGGGAGCCCTCCCCACTTTAGTCTCGAGAAGGCAACGCCCAAAAGCCACGAATAAACCATCTTGATGTAAAAACATGAGGTAGTTTAATGGCGGAGCTCCGGGACGATGTGGACCTCATGCAGGAGGCAGAGGCACCAACCTCATGGCCAGAAAGCTATGGGTTTTTATAGGGGGAGGAGTCGGGGCTAGCAAGAATTGGCGCAGTTACCCGTGATTGGCTCATTTAAACGTACACATTTGCAGGATGGTACATGCAAAGGAAGGAATGCTAGGAGACCTGAGGGGAGGGTCAGCGGAACATTTGGTTCAGTCCCAGGAATGTTCCTACAATGGCCTGCATGGGCCTGCCGTGCTCAGGCTTGTCTCACTGTGCTCTCCGCCTCAGGCTTCCAAGCTTACAGACAACTATTTCTCTGGACATAAGTTACATGAATCCCAGGCCTTAAATTTCATTTTAAATTTCATTTCCCTTCATAATAAAAAGCAAATATTTATATTATAAATATAAGAACAGAGAACAGGTGATTAGCCAGCTTAGCTGATTGGATTTTCAAAACTAAGATGTAAGATAGATTACCTTCTCCTTAGTAAGTACAGGTGCTTGTCAACCAAGCATAGCAAGAAACTTGGTACTATAGACTTGGCTCGCTTAAACTTTGTGAATCGATAACTAAAAAAATACTGCTTTGAGGCCACATTGAGCTTTTGGAAAGAAAGAAGAGAATAGTTTAGTTAGATATAAGTTTCATATAATCAGTACATAATCAATATTCTGTTGTAATTTACTTTTGTGTAATTATTTTAATCCTTTTTTTTTGTAAGAATATATTCTTGTTGTGGTGATTATCTCTGGAAAATATGTAACTTGTTGGCTGTGAGGTAATTTTCTTCCTAAGAGAAAAAATGGTTGTCTTAAGGAGTATAAAAGGGGTTAAGAGAAGAAAGAAATCACCAGGGCTTGTCTTTGCTTTAACCTTTCTGTGTGCATGTGAGAGAGTGTTTGATTTCCAGCTTTCTCTCCTCTAATTCCTGGCTGCAGTAGGCAGCAGCCCCAATGGTATCTGGGCCTATTTCTGTCAGCTGCTCTTAGCACTGACCCACACTGGCTGGCTGCCTTAGTTCACCACATGGATGTCAAAGCTAGTCTTTGACGTGTGTATATGTGTGTGTGTGTGTGTATGTGTGTGTGTGTATGTGTGTGTGTGTGTGTGAGTGTGTGTGTGTGTGCATTTCCATCATTTGTTATTTATGCATAGCTGTCCTTCTTAGTGATAAAAATAGTTGTTTTTTCTTTTAATTTTCATTGAATATTTTCTTTATTTACATTTCAAATGTTATCCCCTTTCCCAGTTTCCCTCCCTCCCAGAAACACCCTCTTACATCCATCCTTCCCTAACTTCTATGAGTGTGCTCCTCCACTCACCCACCCACTCCCACCTCCCTTGATTCCCCTACACTGGGGCATCCAGTGTTGAAGTTAGGACCCAAGTCTAAATAATAAAATCTCTGTAATTTACACGTGTGATTGTGGAATGACTATAAATCTAGCTGTGTGTGTTTGTGCACATGTGTGCATACATGTGTTTGTAAAAATGATACTTGAATCCTTTCTCTAGTTTCACTGTAATAACACAGGAATGCACATCACCTCCCATCACACAAAAAATATAAGTCCTTCCAATGTCCCATATTTTCTATGTTCTTATACTCCAACTGAAAAGAAAATTACAAACCTTTAAAATAAACACTCAAATTTTCTTATACTTTTTTCCAGGCCTGGGATAAACCTTGGCACTTCTTGATAACTTCTTCATAACTTCTGCTTCATAACTCAGGCATCTCAATCAAGAGTTGTCATTTCTTTTTCATAAAGAATACAGTGTATGTGTGTGTGTGTGTGTGTGTTTTCAGATATTTTTTTAATCAATTTCCCACCAAAAATTCCATAGTCTTCACTGTAAATGCCACAGAATCCATTTCTCTAAAACTTTATGGGTTTTCCATCTGTGGTAGACAGCTTAAGCCAGTATAGATTGTCTATCTCATTTCTAGACATGAGAATTTCTTTTCTAGCCTTTTTCTGAGACACATGAAGGGGCTGAAAATCACACACCTTAAGCACTTGAGTTTTCAGCTCTGAATTTAATTTCTTTTTAGAGCATAATATGTTGAAAAAGAATCTATTTTTCCAATGTATTTCATTGCAATATAGGTCATCCAAAAAAGTACACCAAAAATTTGCATTTCATTTGATTGCATCTCATTTCTTTCTTAATTTATATGTGTCCTCTTAAATTTTATTGTAAGCAAAAAAAAAAAAAAAAAAAAGAAACAAAGATTAAAATTTTAACTATTAATTTTATCACTTGAAATTTTCTTCAACCAAACATCCAAATTCCCAAGAAGCTCTAGCTTTTCCCAAAACTGAAGGATATAATTCAGTTTATATCATGAATGCAAAGTTAATTACTGTAGTTTATAGACAGTCAATGAAAAGGCAAGAAAGAAAGTTTTAGAAAGGATAGAATTAATTTCTATTTTTAAACTTTTTAATTTTTTAATTGGATATTTTCTTAAGTTACATTTCAAATGATATCCCCTTTCCTGGTACACCCCTCCCCCTGGGAAATTCCCTATCCCTTCCCCCATCTCACCACTTCTATGAGTGTGTTCCCCCAACCACCCACCCACTCCTGCTTCTCTTCCCTTGCATTTTCTTACACTGGGACATCAATCCTTCACATGACCAAGGGCTAATCCTCCCACTGATGTCCAACAAGTCCATCCTCTGCTACACATGTAGCTGGAGCCATGGGTCCCTCCATGTGTATTCTGGTTGGTGGTTTAGTTGCTGGGAGCTCTGGGGGATCAGGTTGGTTGATATTGTTGTTCTTCCTGTGAAGTTGCAAACTCCTTCATCTCCTTCAGTCCTTTCTCTAACTCCCCAGTGCTCAGTCCAAAGGTTGGCTTTGAGCTTCTGCCTCTGTATTTGTCAGGTTCTGGCAGAGCCTCTCAGGAGGGTTATATCAAGCTCCGGTCAGCAAGCACATTCTTGACATCCACAATAGTGTCTGCGTTTGGTGACTGTATATGGGATGGATCCCCAGGTGGGGCAGTCTCTGAATGGCCTTTCCTTCAGTCTCTGCCCTACACTTTTTCTCTGTGTTTACTCCTATGAGTATTTTGCTCCCCCTTCTAAGAAGGACAGAAGCACCCACACTTTGGACTTCCTTCCTCTTGAGCTTCATGTGGTCTGTGAATGAAATACAAGAATGGAGTCACAAGTAAATTTTTTTTTCATTGAAAAAGTGTTTCAAAAGTATCAAGTAATATAAATTCTTGGTTACTTTGTAATTATCTATGTGATTTAAATAGAACTATATCCTTTTTGTTTATTTAGAAAGTTATTCCCTTTTTTGTTTCTTGACTAATAAAAAAACCTGAGTACTAAGTATTTATTTCCAAAATTCCTGAGATTTCTCAAATCACTTAATCAATAATTAAACAAATTGAATTTTTTCCATTTTACTCAAATGAGATAGAAATTGCACATTTGTCTTAGATCTTCATATATTTGTAACATTTAAAAAAAACATTAGAATACTAATTTTGGAAAAGAAAGAATCAGTAGTCACACTATTTCAACTTAGTCAAAACAGATCAAAGTTAACTGAAGTGGAAATTTCTGGTTTTTTTATCAACTCAGCTATATCTCAGGATGTTTTCCTGGAAGCTCTCTTGTGAGAGGCTATGCATTGTTTTGCTGAAAACAGACACCTGAGAGGGCCTGCAATGCTTACAAAGGATCTCAATGGAATGCCACACACAGAGGGAGACCATTCTTCACTGCTACTTTGTCATGATTTCCTTTCTCTGCTCTGCTCTTTCCTTGTCTCCCAGCATCTGGTTCACTTAGTAGAGAAACTTGCCGAGGAACTTCTTGTGGTATTCTAGCCGATGCTGGCTGCTTTAGCTTACTCATCCTGATTGGGTGGAGTCTTGCTGTTTTAGTGAAATGAGCAACTGTTTGGTGTTTGGTATTGAACTGGACTTCTCCTATGCTGAGTGGACAATGAAGAGTGGAATCACCTCAAGGAGCTACATCTAAACAGGTCCACAACACCCTTTTTCATCCTAATGTTCTTTTTGCCCTACTTCTGGTCAGTGGGCTAGAAGGGAGGTTGAAGAAGGCTCTAAACACCCTAAATAAAGCAGATTTTGAAATAATTAAACCCCAAACAAGCCTATAGTTAACACAGTCTCTTGAATAATATAGAAAATATTATAAATACTTTTGAAATAATTTGACTATATGTGCCAGTTACCAGCCTATTCATCATTTGTGTATGGTATGTAAGAATACAAAATATGACTATTTAACAGTAGCGTAACATATGCATACATCTCCACATAAATAGTGATTTTTAATTTTATGAATAAAATTGAGATGTTGAGACAGGCTTGTCGGCACATACCAGCTTGTTTCATGATTTCTCTTGGGGGGGGTCATTAAAAAAACTGAAATTTTTTGAAAACACATAATTTGTAAAATGTTCTCTTTCTCTTTGTGGCAACACTATTGAATGTTTCTAACACTAGATTAAGTAAAATAATTTGTATATGTCACTTATGACTCTGAGAACCGACTAAATTGTAGTCAACATGAAGTATAATTTATTGGTTCTGACATAATTTATTTAAAATGTATATAATAAATTCAATATAAAGTACATTTCATTTACAAAAACACCATTTGAAAAGAACAGATCATTCAAATGTGAAAAAATAATGGGTGTCTATTTTATATGGTGATCATCAGCTCTTATTATGAGATATTCAATAACAAGTGGAGAAGGTTTTAGTGCATTCTTCAGAAAAAACATTTGAAAAAGCCAGTTGGACATTAATATTTATGTATTACATCAGATAATGTGACTGAAGAAAGAAAAGAGTTAAATGTCAGAGAAATGTGGTAGAATATAAAAGTGGAGAAACAAAGACTGGGCTTTGAAGGCTCTGAAAAACAGGGTAGGAATTTTTAAATACCTTTGGTGTATAAAGAAGTCAAGGCATTGAAAAGAGAGTCATACTTTTTTAATATTTTAGCATGATAACTTCTACCCCTATGCCAAATAAGAGTAGACTAATGTAGGTGAATTTGACTTTATAACAATGCACTACATTGAATTGTTATTAATTATAGATAGATAGTTAGATAGATAGATAGATAGATAGTATATCATCAATCCAAATAAGTCACTTCACACATAAGAAATACTTTAAAATATTTTTGCACAATATCATTAAAAAAATCAGTTTATTTGAATATAGTGACTGATATGGTGTATTCAAAGAGAAAATTATAAGTAATAAAAGAGCTACTGACATATTTCCAACTCGAAGGGAAACTGTCTAGTTGACTTTGTTGCAGTATCAATCATAATCCTTTTGCTATTTCTTATCCTTGTGACCTTTGGTGTGTTATAGTCCTGTTCCATCTATAAATGGAATGGATATTTTCCATGCCTATAGATGTAGAGGACAACCATAGTGTTCATTTTCAAGTGTTATGAAGCTTGACATAGAGATAAGAATGAGCCGATGAATATTATTACCTATGCCCTTGCCCTTTCGCCAATAATAGAAGTGTTTAATCAGCTTAGTCCAAAATAAAATAAAACACACACACACACACACACACACACACACACACACACACACACATATATATATATATATATATATATATATATATATATATATATATACACACAATGAAATCTGAAGTATCTTAACTAAAGACAGTATAGAGAGCAGAATTTTAACCAATAGCCACATGATACAGTATCTTAGACTATTAAGATTATATCATCTAACTTCTTAGATTCCTGAGTGAATAATTTATCCAACTGCTATTGAACATTGACTAATTGTTTACTATACAACATAATTGTGGTTATACATGATTGCATGTAATATAACAGTACATAATTATGTTTAATATGGCTCTGTAAGCAGTTCCTCTCAAAGGATTCTAATACAATTTGGAGGCTGATATCTTAATATTTATAAATTTTAGAATAAAATACTTCTTACGTATTATAGGTTTACTGATTAAAAGAAAAGATTATTAATTTTCCATTTATCCATTAATATTTTTCATAACATCAGCTCAAAGAAAAGAGCGCTAGTAAATTCAAGTAAATAAATAAATAAAGACGGAAAGGTTTGAGCTTCAGACATCTTACTAACACTCTGATCTCCATTCTCCCACATGCTGTCTGTCACTCTGCTTTTCTGTTACAGGATTTGGAGGATAGTCTAAATTCATTGTGGGATATATGATCATGGAAAGAACATTCAAACCTGAGTATCTTGCCAAAGGTAGATGTGGGAGTTTGTTTGGCACTAATTGTTCGGAGAAGATAACACTTGAAATCTAAAGTGGTAGAGCCACTGATGTGAGCTCATTGCTCCTGTGAATAAATTTCCACTCAAGGGAAAGGCCCAACATTAGGGAAATGTGGATAAAAAGAGAGATTCACCAAGAAAGAAGTACAATGATATAATGAGGTTAGGCGTGAAAGTGACTAAAATTTATCACAAAGAAAAATAAAAATAGTTAATAAAATCAATAATAGTGAATAAAAAGGGGAAAATAAATGAATGATGCTTTGGACACTTCAGTGGGTTCTTTTCTACACATGTGCTTCAGTGTAGTACTCTCAGTAATATTCACATATTTTAGATTATTATGTTTCTTTAGAATGGTAGGAAATATATAAAAACAATATATATGTATACATATTTAGAGAATAATTGAATGTTTACTATTAGAAAATTTTAACATACGTATCTCTATACTGTTTTATCACACACCATTAGTAATCAACAATTTAATTGAGCAGCACATTATTTTGTTGCTTTTTAACAAATTTTTATTAGATATTTTCTTCATTTATGTTTCAAATGCTATCCCAAAAGTCCCCTATACCCTCCCCCGCCCTACTCCCCATTAACACACACAAACACACACACACACACAGACACACACACACACACACACACACACACACACACACACACACACACACACACACTAGTTTGACTTCCAAAACTGTGTGAAATATTTGGAGTTTTAGATTTTTCTCTCCCAAATAAAGTGTTTCCTTTGTGATAGTCACAGTTTCAATTTAACAGAACAACAACTCCCTTACTTTTTAGATTAGAGCAATCTAACACAGCTGCATTTTCCCCAGAGGAGCTCTCTGTCAGTTGTGAGTTTTCACTTCAGACTCATTCCTGTAATGGATAATGCCAGAGTACCCTCTCTAGCAAATCATTACAAAACATTAAGCAATGAGAACCCAAGACTTTTCTTCTCCTATTAAAGTGAATATGAGAATAAAGTCTTAACTGTATGAATTAAGCAGCACAGGCTATAACAAATAGCACAGAAAACATATTCACAGGAAATTAAAAGGTTATATCTCTTAAATCTTCATATCAACAAAACATAAACTTTTTGTAGACTCATTTGAAAAATGGATTGTGTAAAGTATAAATTGAGTTATTCTAAGACACAAGTTGAACAAGTCTTTATAGATCATCTTTTATGTAGAAAGTATGCTTGTGGAAGATAAACTAGAGAACAGTTTTTAATGCATAACTATGGCCTTCCATACACTGCAATGCTTGTGTTTTCCAGTTTCCTCACTTTTTTCTTTGTTTTCAACTGTATCAAAGATCAGAACCTTTGTTCAAACAATTGTATACTGCATGTGATGCTGCCCTTATGGACAACACCATTTTCTGCCTCCATCAGTCTAAAACTTCAGCATATTATATAATTTAATAAGTTGCCAATTGGATAAGTGAATTGAGTTTCCCTCTCCAAAATACTTTGCACATACCATAAATTCAGATTAATTTAGCTCCAGTTAAAAAGATCTAAAGTCCTTCATCACCCAAGTAATATAGATTTACTAAATTAAAAATACTACTGGTCTCAGGTCTTTAGCAAACAGCCATAAATCTATAATTTAATAACCAGTTAAATTAATCAATTGTATTGCATTTTATATTCAATATATTACAAGTTTACATTTGTAGGCATAAGCGATAGTGAATTAAAGACTTGACTTGGAAGT
Organism: Mus pahari; assembly: GCF_900095145.1. NCBI lineage: Eukaryota > Metazoa > Chordata > Mammalia > Rodentia > Muridae > Mus > Mus pahari. Next base: position 73,752,981 of record NC_034601.1, read on the forward strand.
AGTAAAACAATTTCTGTTTAAGATGTCTCTCCTCCAATTATGGGCTTACCTCTCTCTCCATATTGTTTGACACAGTTAATAAGACAATAAAATAAGAACTTAGTAAAGTCTTGACCCCTTCCCATCCAGTTAGAAAATGTACTTTTTGGGTCCTCTTTCTGTAACAACTTCTACTTGGGTATTTGACCCACTTTCATTTATAGTCTTCAAAGTTCTTACAGCTATCATCAGTTCTAAAATTGCTCTTTCTGACAGCAAAGACTATCTCAGTTTTTGGCACGTTTGCAGGGACTTTTCACTGGAATATAAAATCAAGTTGTCAGAGGGAAAAGAATAAAAGGCATTCCTTTCCATCAATCAGATTCAATCGGAAATGAAGTCTACTGTAAGACTGTGTTTCTGTCATTCAAGGTCAGGGGATAGTTAAGTAACATCACTCAGGATATTGAAGCTAGTCTTCCTGTCTGTGCTCCAGAATCTGAGATTGCTGTTCTTCTCTCTGCTCTTTAACTATAGAAATGAGGATACAGCAACTTCAGAAGAGAATTTTTATTCGTGAGGAGAAAGAAAATCTCCATGCCAGAGTGTTATCTGTTTTTTCGTTTATCCTCTCTATTACATCCCCATGTCCACCTTCAGAGTCTGTGACGTTACAGTTTAAATAGAAGGCCAAGGGTGTGAACATCCAGGGGGTGTTGGTAAAGATGTGCTCCTTCCAACATTATTTAGATTTTTGTTTCATCCTAAAAGGCAGGATGGCCAGTAATAACTTTCTGAAATGTCTTTCCAGGATGCAAGTCTCCTCTCTGGTTTATGTTTTTACCTTTTCTTTTCTTTTCTTTTCTTTTCTTTTCTTTTCTTTTCTTTTCTTTTCTTTTCTTTTCTTTTCTTCTCTTCTCTTTCTTCTCTTCTCTTCTCTTCTCTTCTCTTCTCTTCTCTTCTCTTCTCTTCTCTTCTCTTCTCTTCNCTTCNCTTCNCTTCCCTTCCCTTCCCTTCCCTTCCCTTCCCTTCTCTTTTCTTTTTTCCTTTCATCTTCTCTCAGAATGGAGTTCTTAAATATTCTCAATTTTTCAGGGTCTATTATTTCTATAGTCTGAAAGATTGAGAACAGTATCTGTTTTACATGTGTATGATAAAGGTCAATTTTTTATTATTTTATGTGTGACTGTCTGGTTTACAAAACACTAATTTTTGAAAATACAAACAGTTCATTTTTGACATTTTATGAAGGCCTTTGACTATATATGCACATGAATCACTTAGGTCCCTATTGTGTGCCTGTTTGAACAATATTTGTCTTTATATCATTACCTCTGTTTCCATTTATAAAATGGAGAATATGCTGTAAAATTCAGTCATGTGATACTTTTGGCATGTTAAGTAAATCAATCTTATTCTGACAGTTAAGACTCTTTTAGGCACTAAGAATTTTCAGAGATTCTATTGACTTTAGATAACACTTTTGATAGTAGTGTTAAAAATTTAAAAATAATGATTATTATATTTTAAGAACATAAATATAATTCCATTTATTTCAGTTTCTTTTATGAATATGCTATAATTTTAAATGATTTTTCCTTTTTCCATTTGACTAAATAAATATGAATTTTGTTTTTAATGCCTTTATTCTTATCTTAGTCTCAGTTTTGTAGATTAATCTAAAATCCTTCAACATGCAAAGCAGTTACTCTGTCACTGAGCTAGGTCATCAGCCTCAACATATGCATTCTGATGGTCATTGGGATAGAATTTACAAATCTTAGGTTGCTTTTTTTTGCTGTACACACAGAATTGATTTGTGTACATTAACCAGCAAATTAAGAATATCCGAAATGATTATCACTTTGAGAAATTCATAAATTACCTGAGAGACTTTTACATCAACCTGAGCACAAAACCAGTGGAGACAAACTTTAGTAGGGGAATTTAGAACTCCATCTGTCTTAGAGTTTCATTGCTGTGAAAAGACATCATAACCAAGGTAACTCTTATAAAGGCAAACATTTAATTGAGGCTGACTTGCAATTTCGAGGTTCAGTCCATTATCACCATGATGGGAAGCATGGCAGTGTCCAAGCAGATCAGGTATTGGAAGAGCCAAGAATTTTACATCTTGATCCAAAGGAAGCCAGGAGGAAACTGTGTTCTTAAGGTAGCCAGTAAGAGGGTAGACAGAAAGACAGTCTCTCTCCAAACTGGGCAGAGCTTGAGCACAGGAGCACACCTGGAAATACAAACACACATTCACTCTCTTCCTCTAACAAGGCTACAGAGCCACCAAGAAGGCCACACCTCTTAATAGTTACTTCTCTTAGGCCAAGCATACTCAAACCACCACATTGCCACATTGTAAATAATTCAGTCAAGAACTAGACAATGTATTTAGCAAAGCTCTGTAAATTGCTTAAATGATATACTTCTTTCTAGCTTGACACTTCACCTTGTCAGTAAGCCCCTTTGATGTAAATCGAAGTTGATGAATATAAAGACAGGAGTTGTTAGTTGCAAGTCCCTTTAAAAATAAAGCCACCATGCCAACCTCAATACATCAGAAATATAATTGTAATGGTTAACTGTAAATTGTGTTTATGTAAGCCTAAATGTAAGTGTTCTATTGTGTGCAGGTCACAGCTGAAACCAGAAATAGCTGGATTCCCTGAATCTTGATTTACAGTCAGTTGTAAGCAACGTGATTCAGATACTGGAAGCCACTGAGCCTTGGTCCACTGCTATAGCCACTGAACCATCTTTCCAGCTACCTCAAAAAAAATTTAAGGCCTTTTTATCTTATATTTTCCTCATTTGTGATATATTTAAGTTTTCAAATTCTATAATCTACTGAATATTTTAATAAAATATTCAAAATTAAGTCTAATTGTGATAGTAATAATTATTTTTGTATAATTTAAGGTTACCTGTCACTGTTAAGTGTATATCCTTGAATGTCCACATGGCAGAATTTATATAAGGAAAGTGTATAATATTTTAAAATGAATAAAAGATTATTATCTTTCACTTATTTTGAAAAATTGTGGTAAATTATACCTAATGGTCAATTTGGCACAGTTTAGAGTCACCTGAGAATAAAGCCACAATGGAGGAGTTGTCCTATTTTAATTGCCTGTACCACTGTAATGGCACTATCTCTAGTTACATAATCCTTGGCTACATAAGAAGGCTAAGTGCAAAGTAACATGTCACATTTCTCAATGGGATTTTCTTTAAGTTCTTGCTTGTGCTACAGTTTTGATATCCAGAATTATTAACTGTAACGTGTAAACATAAATAAAGCCATACCTCTTTTTAGTTGCTAGTCCTCAAACTGCTTTTGTCAGAATCACAAAATGAACTAAAACAGGTACTAAAAATTGAAAATACATTATAAATTATAATCGTGGGTCTAGTTTTCATAATTTAAAATTAACCAGAGTAAGAAATACTTTAACGACATTATAATTGCATATGTTAAATTTTGCATTCACAAGTTCAACTTATTCTGGAGAAATTCTGCATTTGGGAGGAGGAATCTTATGATAAGACTAGGGTTATAACCTACTGGTAAAACACAACATAATAACATTAGTTTAATAACTTAAAACAAATATGTTAACACAGCTAACATAAATTTTTAATGGACTTAGCTGGTTTGAACAAGTATTATATTCCGTGTATATTTTTTAAGTCCAGAGGTTATTTGCTATTTGTATTTTTGTAGATTTAAACTATGTACCTTTGCCTATTTTTTTAAATAGAAAATAGTTCTTTTCCATGTAATACCTTCTAATTACGGTTACCATAGCCCAACTCCTTTTAGATGTACCTTACCTCTTCCCTCATACAATATAGGTTTTTATTTATTCCCATCTTCTACAGAATGAATCTTCTCTAATATTTGCTCACCAAGAAAGCCACTTATCTATGAGAAGAGCAGAATATCATTAAGGGATTTTTTTCCCTTAGCAGAACAGTGGTACATAGTTTTCCTCTAGGTTGTTGTCCATAGGTTCACATCACAGCTTTTTCTACCTTGGGTTCCACCTCATAAGCGGACTTTAAATTCAATCAGATATTAGTTGGTTATTACCACAAGTTTTATGCCACTATTATACTACTGCAAACTGCACTTGTGACACCATTGAGATCCAGAGGTTTATAGCTGGGCTGGAACTTACCTTTCCCATTTAGTAGCATACAGAGTACCTTCCAGAAACACGAACACTAGGCAGTAGTCATAAAAGCTCTATTTAGGCACCAGCTTGAGCTCACCTGTTCCATAAGTTTTGTAGGCTTTGACTCAGCAACAGGGCCTTACCATCAGTTGGAGGATAGCAATTTATATAGCTTTGTCAATAACCTCGGTTCATTGATCTTCTTGTGGGTCCCCTTTAGCCACAGTTTGGTTGGAAGTAACTGAATGAACAGGAAGCTTCCTCTAATGAGGAAGGATTGCAATGCTTGTTCTCCCCTATTACTTGACAATTTACTGTAGTTTACCATTATATGATTATATAATTGAGGAATCTTCTATTTTATGAGGTTCCCATATAACCCCTCAAATAGATCTTAATTTTCTGTCTTCCCCTGTATTTGATTCCCCAAACTCCTCTCTTCTCTTGTCTTTATTTGATCCTTCTACTCAAGCTAGTCTCCCTGATCAATGGTCACTAATGTATTATATTTCTCTTTCTCTGGTGTTCCCTTCTTCTCCTCTAGACCCTTACTCTGTACTTAAACCCTCTGGTTATTTGGATTTTAGCCTGCTTAACGAAGGTATAACCGCTAATACCAACACATAAACAAATACATATCATATTTGTCTTTTTACAGTTCAGTAGTATTCTATTATGTAAATGTACCATGTTTGTTTTTATCCATTTATCCATTGATAGGCATCCAGGCAGTCACCAATTTCTGCCTGTTAGGAACAGAGTCGTCTGGCTAGTATTAAAGTGAACAATATATTTTTTTTAATTGTAGAAAACATTGATTTATATTTTTAAATGATGATTCTCTAAGATTAAAAATAAATATATTTGGATTGTATGTGGTCACCATAAACTGGTATCTTCCTGTACTTTTTTTATTAATATTTCCATAAATATATCAGTTCTTCTATTTCTAAGGCCTTATAATGTCCCATTCCATTTTACTTCTTAAATTCACTTGGAGAAATTAAAAAAAAATAAAAACATGAAAAGAGATGTTATTTTTCATGCCATTTGCTGAGTTACATTACAACAATATATATACAATAAAGCAGTTTGCTTACCAATCCATGAAACCTACTGCTGATGTAGAAATACAAATGTTCTCCTTGCTTGACTTTTAATGAAGACAGATATGTGTATTTTCAAGTACATGGAGAGAAAGGATATGGGAAGAGTGGAAGGCAGAATAGGGATAGCAAGTGAGAGCATGTATGAGCACAGAACCTAGAGTTGCACAGCAAGCGAGTGCATATATGAGCACAGAACCTAGAGTTGCACAGCAAGTGAGTGTATGTATGAGCACAGAACCTAGAGTTACACAGCAAGCGAGTGCATGTATGAGCACAGAACCTAGAGTTGCACAGCAAGTGAGTGCATGTATGAGCA